>NC_051056.1:615593-620593 GCF_904848185.1 Acanthopagrus latus
GTTTAATGTATAAAACTGCGTGTACAGACACAAATTGTAACACATCGAGTCAACACGTTTTAATCATTATTGATGAACCGATCAATACAATATTTCACCTGTTTAAATATCATCATCTGGTGAACACAAGCCATTTCCTGTCTGTCTGTAAGCTGTTCTATATGTGGAACATGTCCTGTACA
Source organism: Acanthopagrus latus (assembly GCF_904848185.1). Taxonomy (NCBI): domain Eukaryota; kingdom Metazoa; phylum Chordata; class Actinopteri; order Spariformes; family Sparidae; genus Acanthopagrus; species Acanthopagrus latus. The sequence goes on from NC_051056.1 coordinate 615,776, forward strand.
GTTCAGTGTGCACTACTTGCAGTATTTGGAGACAAATGCAGACAGCAGGTCTCTATACGGAGACTCAGATCTCTGACTTTTCAGTTTGAGAATTCTGTGGATTGCAGGAGAACGAAGGAGAAGGTTGTGACTGAATCCCACCAGACTGGAGGAAAACCAGTACAGAGCCATAGACTGGGGGGGATAAGAAACGGACTGGAATTAGAGATCCAGAGCTTCTGCATGTTCTGGTTCAGAGTTGTCTGCTAAGGATCTGGTGATTTGACTGTTTAAAGACAAGCAGCATGTACACATTAAGTCATAGAAACAAATTGTATCAACACATTTAAAAAAGAGAGCAATTGTCAGTCCTGGAGGAACCTGAGGATCAATTGACTAATCAACATATCAATTATTTGACAGAACGAAAATGATCAGGTGACTAAATTGATAATCGTTTTCTGTTTTTAGCTTGTCAGACGTGATGATTGTTGTTTTCTTTGTTTTCAGTATACTGAAAAATAACATACTAAGACAGAAAGCTATCCACAATCACACCAGACTGGACCAAACTTGGACCCACCCCGATCCTTGTTCAGGTGGCAGTCACCATGAAGTCTTGTGTGGTGAAACTCTGAGCAGCTCTGATCTCGGGCTGATGGAACTTGTCTGAATGTGTTTTTAGTCTGATGAGCAACAGGAATGTGAAAACTTGAGTCAGCACGTTCAGAGAGGAACTCAGAGATTTATAAACTCAACAGATCTGAACATGAAACCTTCACAAGTCTGAACCTGAACCTGAACCTGAAGTCACTCGGGAACCTCCAGACTGAACTAATGCGCTGCTTTGAAGTGATCTGATCAATGATGGACTATGACTCACAGACGGGACTGAAGCAGCGATGGGAACCATCAACACGGAGAACGCTCTGATGGAGTTTGTCACAAACCTCTGAACACGAGATGGGTTGACTCTCTGCAGAGAAAATACCTGAAGAAGAAGAGAAGAGCGTCACCTGGATGACATTATCAAGTTGGGTAAGGACACACTTGATCAACAGACTGACCTCTACCACGAGTAGGTTGGTGAGTCCCAGACAGACAGGTAGGATCCAGGTGGAGTCAGGTAAGGTGAGGTCAGAGAACCACAGAACGCCCCCTGCTTTCATATTGGACTGTAGTGCTGCAGAGAATGAAATTTATTGTTAGCCCTGGTCCAGGACTGGTCCCGGACTGACCCAGACTCAGTGTAAGCTTACCAGACTGGTCTAGACTCAAGTTTCTGAGGGCCAGAGAGAGGCTGATCCACAGGGGAAGTTGAACCCAGACTAGCAGAGAGGCTTTGAAGGGGTGACAGTTGTCTCTGACGTAGAGCTTAGAAACGATCCGACGCAGATTCTTCTGGAACTGAAACCTGAACAGAAACAACAGAAGGAACAAGCTGGCTCTTAGAGCTTAACTCTAACCCTAACCCATTTTTTTTGAGGAATCTGAGAGGAACCAGAACTGGTACTGGCACCAGCATCAGCTGACTGCAGACACCTCGACACCTGAAATAAATTGAATGCAAATTAAAAATCTTAATTTTTATCTACAAAGTGAATCCATCAGTCCATCAGTGCACCACCCTCTGAACACCATGGTGCCACAGCCCACCCTCACCACAGCCTGTAGGAAGAAGCCTTCACTCAGGGCTGAAGTACATGAAGACACACACACACACACAGCCCCTCCCCACCTGACCAAACCTTAAGCAAGCACTGTGAGGCCTTCTATACATAGTCAACTAGTTACCTACCTACCTGGTAATAACAGGTCCCCTCACACACACACATACACACGCACACAGTAACATTAGCCATTTTCATACTGGGCAGCAAGCTGCCAACTTGGCTGTCCTTTTTGCAGCTAGGTCTATGGATTTAGACAGAAGGCAAAATAGGGCAAAATATTATGCTCCTCTGCTACTTCGCAAAGCAAAAAAGGATTATGGACAAGCGACTAGCCATTTTTGTCTTCTTGTTGTGTTTGGTTTCTGCTTCTACTGTCGGTCTGTACACAAAGATTTCAAGCACCACCTATAGGCCTATGAACTACAGTGTGCTGAGTTGTTTACAGTGAATCCGTTTGGATGCAAATATTCTTGAAACGATGCCAAGGAAGTATGGAATTAGATTTGTGCTAAAAGAAACACACAAAACTTCTTAAATGTCAAATAAAAATAGGAATTTGAAAGAACATAAAACTAATTTCAAAAATAAAACTTAGAACTTGCATTCAAATAATTTTACTAAACTTTTACTCTTCTAATAATGCAGTATTTTGTTTACGGTTCCCTCTGCTTCTCTCTCCGCTCAGACTTTTGCACTGACTCTCAGCTTTGCGGTCTCTCTGCAGCTCTGTCTCGTATGCGCTCCCTGACTTTTTGTTTGGGATATTGGCACAAACCCCTCGGGTAGGCGGGCCTTTTCAGCTGAGCATCCCCATTAGCTAATTGGTTTTTGACTGACACAGCTCAGTACCTATGTGTAGGTAGCTAGCGCGCTAAATGACCCTGGCTTTAAAACGGAGAGAAGAAGAAGATGACGACGACAGTGAAGAACAACAGTAACAGCTCACAACCAGAAAAACTAACAATATGTAAGTAGTTATTACACACCTATATTGTTCTTCATTGTCGCTGTCGACCACCCGAGAGGTTTATATCTCCAAATATCACCAAACAGCACTCCTCTTCTTCCCCACCATCATTAAGGTTCGCCAGTCCGTCTCTGGCCGCACAGGAGATGAGGCACTGCATGAAAAGTGGGGTTTTTGTCAGTAAGTGGCACTGTAGATTGTTGTGGAAGTTCAGGTTTACGACTGCACATGGCAATTTGCAGGCAATACCTAAAACTGCTGTGAATTGTCGGAAATTGACGTGGGCCTTGCTTGGCAATTGTCCCCCCATGACCCCCCTCCCCCTAATTCTAGGGAAGGCATTAACATGTAAATGAAAATGCTTTGAGCTATACAAATGCAAATCAGGGTAGTAGGAGAAGTTTTACCCCAGGTGACATTTTTCTAAAAAGTATTAACTTCATTTTAAGAAAACCTCTGGCATAAATATATCAGGCTCAGTATAGCCTAATTATAGATGCTGAAATTTTAGCTGGAATTGATTTATTTAATGAAAGTATGCTAGATTAATTATACTGTGTATGTCATTAGCAATGGCCAATATTATGTAAAAAAAAGATACACAAGATTATGTATTTATTTATTTTTGCTCTCCTGGGAACAAGTTAAAGATAAAAGATCAGTTGTTAAGAAGTAAACATTTGCATGAAATATTCTGAGATAAATAAGTATAAATAATTTCTGTTTAAAATGTGTGTTTTTCGCTGTGAGCATTTTGTTTTTACAGACTAACCTCGCCTCATAACGAGGCCGTGACCTCCTATTTGCTCGGAGCTATGTCTGCAAGTCCAGATTTACATGATGCTGACAATGACGTGATTGTGTTTAAGTAACTCTACTGTTTTCTCCATCCTTGATTAATTTTACTGTGGCTTACTTTACCACTCTCATTTAATTGTTTTCTAGCTGCCTGTAAGACATTGTTGCTATGGTGGCGACTGAGTTCTGACGCTGCCGTGACTGCTCCTGTATGACCGTGCTTTTATTGAAATTATTTAGTACTTTTTTTTGGACCGTTTTTTGTTTTTTCAGAGTTGGCATGTTAAAATATGACCAAGGCGCACTTTTTCGTATCAGAATGCTGCAAACAAGCAGTTTTACTGACCTTTTATCCGACTCTCTGTTGTGGCCTGTGGAAATACTGAGGGACGACGACAATAACAATAACAACAACAACAACAACAACGGCGAGACCCGATGGAGGCGTAAATGGAAACACAGAGGTCGCCGCGGGGGTGTACGGAACGGGCTACGGTCTCAGGCCCATTGACCACCGTTGCCCAGCATCCTGCTCGCAAACATCCAGTCTCTAAAAAACAAGTTGGACGACTTCAGAGCCAGGATAAAGTTCCAGCGGGAGATAAGGGACTGTAACATCCGCTGACTGTCAGAAACATGGCTAACTTCCCTCGTACCAGATACAGCAGTTACTCCATCCAAGCACTTCTCTCTCTTCCGCATGGACAGAACAGAAGAGTCCGGTAAAACAAGAGGTGGAGGAGTCTGTTTCATGATAAACAACAACAGACACACATATGACATAGTCTTCTCCTTTGGTTTCCTCTTCTAACCCTTTTCAAGGTCCAAAATCAACACTGAAAAAAGGCTGAATGTCCCCTCTGTTCAGTTACTTGTTTGAACAGAAACTGATCATTTGAAGAGTGTGGATGCCAAAAATGGGATTTCTGCAGTCCAAAAAGGAGGGCACGGGTTTTCAAACAAAACCTGGGGTGGAGTACACAAGGTTCACTGTGAGTTGGAGGAATGCAAAGAGTACCCCACTTTTACACACGTGAACACATCCGCTCTTTGCAATACTATACAGACATAGCCACAGAAGAATGCCTCAGAGAAGAAGTGTTGACAGAAATGGACACTTAAAATTTTTTGGTGATTCAAAAAAGTCAACCTGTGTTAAAAGGCAAAAATATGCACAGGCAGCACATGTCAATCTCTGTGTTGAGGTGTCATTTGAGGAAAGCTCAAAGCACTTTTGTTTTTCAGTCCATGAGCCAACTTTACACTCACCTCAGGAGGATATTTGTTACATACAATTCATCAGCAAACACATGGCATTGCCCTTGTGCCAAACCAAGGATGTCATGTGTCCACAAAATCATAAGCAATTGGCATTTATTTCAAACAAACCGGAATGTGTTC
>NC_051056.1:625593-763093 GCF_904848185.1 Acanthopagrus latus
ATATATATGGAATGAATGTTTTTTGTTTGTTTGTTTCAATTTTTTGATTAAGGACAAATTACACAGCACAATACAGAAATACAAGTGTTGCCCTATTTTTTTTCTTTTAACAAATCAGGAACTATGAACATTGTCCCCACATTAAAAGAAGAATTAAATGACATGTCTAAATAAATATGGTAAATATTTTCCAAGATAAGACAATAAACTGTCATGTGGACATATATCTGGTTGTGGGTAAAGGATTAAAATACACTGCTAAAGAAAAGGAAAAGATAAATAAAATAAACAAGAGTAACAAAAATAAATACAAACCTAATCAAATGAGACAGATAAATAAGTGGCGAAATAAAATAAAGATACATACATGAATAAATCAAAGAGAAAGGGTAAGGGGGGTTAGTCTGGGGGCAAAGTTGGTATGGAATTAAAATAGTTTATGAAAGAATTCCATTTCTGAAAAAATGTATTGGAACAACCTTTCACTGCAGAATGTATCTTCTCCAATTTGAGAAAGAACATAACTTCCTTAAGCCAGAGAGATAGATATAGAGGTTTAGGAGACTTCCAGAGTAGCAAAATGTTACGTCTTGCCAGAAGAGAAGTAAGGCTAAAACTTCTGATTGTAAAGCGTAATAATAGCAATAAAAAGGTTTGTCTTTATTTGGGCGCCTGGAGCCTTTGTCAAAATCATAAAAAAATCGGCCCAAAATTTGTGTAATGTGGGACAGAAGATAAACATATGACTTAAATTACATGCAGAGGCATGGCATCTATCACATTGGTCTGGAACACTGGGGTATATTTCAGATAGTTTGGATTTGCTGAAATGGGCTCTGTGCCATACTTTCAACTGTCTAAGATGAAGCCTGGCACAAAAAGTAGTTGAGCGTATACAATGTACAACCTTATTCCAAAATTGATCTGTCAGATTTGTACTAAGCTCATGCTCTCAAGTGTTTTTGGTTTTGACAACTGACTGAGTGTCAAGAGCCATGAGCTTGTCATATTTGGATATTAGCGATTTCTGGAGGGGTTTTATGGTCAGGAGGTCATCCCATGCTTGATTAACAGGAAGGGAAGGCTAACATGGTAAAAGAGAAGAAGCACAATGTCTAATTTGAAAGTGGAGAAATAGATGGGATGTAGGTAAATAGAAATCTGAAGAAAGGTGTAAAAAAGTAGCAGAAGTGTTGTCTTTAAAGAGGTCTCTGAAAATCTTAATGCCTCGACTTTGCCATAACTTGTAGGAGGTATTCGTAAAAGATGGGGGGAAAAGATGAGTATCCATTAAAGGCATCAGAGTAGACGTAGACAGAAACTTAAAGTGGCACCTAAACTGGATCCAGATAAAGATCTGGGTAGAGAGTACCAAGGATTCTTAGTGAAACTGGGAGAACTAACAGGCAATGAAGAGGTGAGTAAGGCAACAGGTGAAGAGGATACACAGGACTGAGTCTCAAGCTGACACCATAACAGCTGTGGAGATTGAAACTAGTAAGTCAATTTGTGTATGTGTGCTAACCAATAATATAGAAGAAAGTCTGGTAAGGCAAGACCGCCATCAAAAATACATTTTTGCAGTAAGGACTTCTTCACTCTAGGGGTTTTACCGCCCACAAGAAGGAAGTAATAGTCTGATCTAAAGATAAAAAAAAAAAATGTTTAGGCGAAAATAAAGGAATGCACTGAAACAAAAAAAGAAATCTGGGCAAGAAATTCATTTTCACCTCATTTATTCTACCTATAAATGTCAGAGGGAGAGAGTTCCACCTCTTGAAATCTACCCCAAACTGGGCAAGTAATGGAGAAAAATTTGCAGAATAGAGAGAGGGTAAGGTGCGAGTCACACTGATCCCCAAAGCGAGCTTGAAGGGAATGTCTGACTGTTTAAATGTTAGGGCGAGGGAATTTATGGGAAAGCATTCACTTTTAAGGAGACTAACTTTATAGCCAGAGAAAGAGCCAAATCTCTCTAACAGAGATAAAATTGGTGGAATAGTAGTCAGAGGATCAGATATATATATAAAAGAAGGTCGCCTGCATCCAGGGACAATTTTAATTCCATGCCAGAACGAGAAATACCGCGAAACTGAGGGAGAGATTTTGATGCAATTTAGAGGGGCTCTATGGCCAAGGCGAAGAGTAAGGGGGAAAGGGGACAGCCCTGTCTGGTGCCACGTGACAATGTAAAATAATTAGATCGGGAGTTATCTGTGTGGACGCTGGCCTGAGGGGAAGTATATACAAGTTAGATCCAAGAAATAAACTTTTTCCCCCGGACCAAACTGTTGTAGAACCTCAAAAAGATATTGCCATTCTATCCGATCGAAGGCTTTCTCTGCATCAATCAAAATAACTACTTTGGGGTTTAAAGAAGAATGTCCGGAGAAAATTACATTCAAAAGGGTTCGAACATTGAAAAACAACTGACACCCTCTGATGAAGCCATTCTGTTCCTCCGATATGATTATAGGGGGGTTAATTTATTAATAAATTTCTTAAAAAAAAACTTGACAGGGAATCCATCTGGACCGGGTGTTTTATAATTTTGCATGGCTTTGATAGAAAACTTAATTTCCTCCAGAGTCAAAGGTGCATCAAGCCCATTAGCAGTAGAGGGGTCAACCTTTGGGAATGTCAAGATTATGGAGAAAGGAAGTCAATTCTGTCATGTCTGATGATGATTCCGATTCATAAAGGGAGGAATAAAAATTCTTAAAAATGTCATTGATAGATGTGAGGTTGGAGACAAGGTTGTCAGAAGAATCTTTCATTTGTGTAATTAATTGAGAGGTAGTCTGACGTTTCAATTGATGAGCTAGGAGCCTACTCAGTTTATCGCTATGCTCATGATAAATAGCACGAGGACATACTAGAAGTCGCTCTGCATCAGCTGTTGCAAGGAGGTCAAATTCAACCTGTAGGTCATGACGCTGTTTCACTAAACTCTGGGATGAGTTAGTAGCATTTTGTCTGTCAATATCCATCATTTTAGTGAAGAGTTCATCTACCCTGGCTTTACAGGTTTTATTGCGATGAGCAAAATAAGAAATAATCTGACCACACAGATGAGCATTAAGCGATTCTCATCATAGTGAGTAAGACACAGACTTGTTTTTGTTAATAGTTATAAACTCATCAATTGGAGACTCAAAGGCACTGAATACGTCATCAGACAGTTGCAGAGTATTGAACCTCCAGGTTGAGAAACAATAAGTGTTATGGAACTGTGTACATTTTTACTTGCAGTTGCATTTTATGACCAGTAGACGGCGCAGTAGTTTCATTCATGTGTTTTTTGCGTGCATGGGTTTTACAGGAAGTGATATAGGCGAACCGGAGGTTGTTGTTTTTTTACCGGCTCCGTAGCAAGAGATTCCTCCGTCCTCACGTTTGTTTTACCCCTTTGTAGTGGCAATATGAGTAAGTAAACATTATTTTCCATTAGTAGATTGCAAACGCTTCTGTAGTTTATCATAATTTGTTAATTAACGGGCGAGATGTGATCGCGGACTCTGCACGTAGATCTGTGTGTGTTAGATCCGCTACCTCCGTTAGCAGGCTACATGTAAACTTGTATTATTTACCTTGTGGTAATTGAATCTTTGTGTATTTGTTTCAGTTTCACAATTTCTGGCAATAAATGCGATCCTGTCACAACTCCAGCCTGTTCCTTGGATAAAATGTCAGAAAGAGTTTAGCTGGCTGTGAATCTCAGTCCAGGACACTAGTCAACGCTGGGTGAAGCAGTACAGTGAAATCATAGCACTCGGCGAGGGACGTCGACAAACTGTTGGACACTGACTAGAGAGCCAGTCACAGACACATACTCACCTTCACCAGCCCTTCCCAGCCAAGCATAATGGAGACATCGGAGGCTCAAGGTCAAGATTGTGAGGAGACCAAATCACTCTCCGCTCACTCCTTAAAGTCCTCAAAGTCAGAAAGGCTGACTGTTAGATCATCAGCAAGAGCTTCAAGCAGGTCAACGACATCGAGCAGAGCAAGTATGGCAGCAGCAAAGGCTCAAGCGGAAGCACAGGCTGCTAAAGCCAGGCTAGCCTACGCTGAGAAAGAGGTGGAAAAAGCTCGCTTAGAAGCAAGTCTTGGTGTACTTGAGCTACAGAAAGAGGCTGATGCTGCCATGGCCAAAGCAGAGGTGATGGAGCTTGCTGCTGCTCAGCTCGACGCTGCAGAGCGAAGTGGTGAGTTTGACTTCTTGCCTACCCAGGCAACACCAGAGCAGAAAGTGACTGATTACATAAATAAACACAATCACACTGAACTTCCTCGAAGTCAGAAAGACACCTTTATGCAGCATTGTGACACCACCTGTCAGCAGAAACAAGCGAAACATTTGCCGACATTCACACCTTTTCAACAAGAACCAAATCGCCACCAATTCTCACCACCAGATGGCAGCAAACCAACACTACAAAGAGATGTAGTTCAACAAAGTCCTCCCTACAATGTGTTACAGCCACAGTATAGGTTCACTACGAACCACACAGCTTCTGACAACGCAACCAGTGACCTCGCAAGGTTCTTAGCAAAGAGTCAGCTTGTGAGTGGAGGACTGACTAAGTTTGATGACCAACCAGAGACTTATCTGAGCTGGAAGACCACGTTTCAGAGTACCATTGCAGATCTTAGACTAACTGACACTGAAGAAATAAATCTGCTCATCAAGTGGCTGGGCCCTGAGTCCTCTGAACATGCTAAAAGGATGAAAGCAGTCAATATACGTCACCCATCTGCTGGTTTAAATATGATCTGGACAAGACTTGAAGAATGCTATGGCTCATCAGAAGCAATAGAAAGAGCCCTGTTTTCCAGGATAGAAAACTTTCCAAAGCTCTCCAGCAAAGAACCTCGCAAGCTTCGTGAGCTCTCCGACCTGCTCTGTGAACTGGAGGCTGCAAAGCTAGATGGATACTTACCTGGTTTAAGTTACTTCGACACAGCCAGGGGAGTGAGTCCAATTGTGGAGAAGCTACCCTTTCACCTTCAGGAAAAGTGGACAGCGGTTGGGTCAAGGTTTAAAGAAGACTATAAAGTTGCCTTCCCACCTTTCTCTTTCTTTTCTGAGTTTGTGAGGAAAGAGGCTAGAGCAAGGAATGACCCAAGCTTCACTACAGCTCATCCCTCCTCTGTCAGCTTCAAGAAAGAGAGGCTTCCAGGTAGTTACAACACAAGGCCATCAGTCACAGTGCACAAGACAGACGTGTCAACAGATGTACACACACACACAGCGGTTAAACATGCAAATGAAGATATAAGCAGGCAATGTCCTATACATCACACACCCCACCCACTGAAAAGATGCAGAGGTTTCCGAACAATGCTATTGGAAGACAGAAAGAAATTCATCAAAGACAATAACATCTGCTATCGTTGCCTTGCATCCACCAGTCATCAGGCAAAAGATTGTAATGTCACTATTAAGTGTGTGGAGTGTGACAGTGAGAGGCACCTGGCAGCTCTCCACCCTGGCCCACCAGTGCAGACACCCTCAACAAAGCCCCTCTCTTCCTCTAAAGAGCATGGCGGGGAGAGTCTGAGCTCATCAAACCTAGATGTTACCGCCACCTGCACAGAGGTATGTGGAAATGGGATCACAGGGAAATCCTGCTCCAAGATTTGCCTGGTACACGTCTTCCCAGAAGGTCAACGACATAACATCAAGAGGATGTATGCAATCATAGACGATCAAAGTAATCTGTCCCTTGCAAAGACTGAGTTTTTTGATATGTTTAACATCCAGGGCACAGTAGAACCATACACCCTCAAGACTTGTGCTGGCACAACAGAAACATCAGGCAGAAGAGCATGTGGTTATACAGTGGAGTCAGCAGACGGGAAATTGAACTTTCCTCTCCCTGTGCTCATTGAATGCAATGCTATCCCTAATAATAGAGAAGAAATACCTACCCCTGAAGCCGCACGTCACCACCATCATCTGAGGTCAATCGCTGGTGAGATACCGCCCCTCGACCCAGATGTTGACATCCTCCTGCTCATTGGACGGAACCTTCTGAGAGCTCACAAGGTGAGAAAACAGTTGAACGGCAGACACAATGACCCATATGCACAGAAGCTTGACCTGGGCTGGGTTATCATCGGCGATGTGTGCCTCGGCAGCGCTCATAAGCCAACTGAAGTGAGTGCTCTAAAAACACATGTGTTAAACAATGGACGCCCCAGCTTTCTCACCCCCTGTGACAACCGCTTCAGTGTGAAGGAGAATTTCAGCCTGATGGGTCACACAAAAGCAACTCCTCAACAGCCGCAACCACCAAACCCACACTCCAAGCCCACTGCAGAGAATTTAGGAGAGACTGTCTTTTGCCGCACTGTTACTGACAACCAGCTCGCACCTTCTGTCGAAGACACACTCTTTTTAAAGAAGATGAAAGGAGTCTTCAAAGACAAAACTAACAGCTGGGTTGCACCATTGCCATTTAGGAGCCCCAGGCGTCTGCTCCCAGATAACAGGCCCTATGCCTACAAGCGGCTTATGTCTCTTCGTCGCACACTTGACAAGAAGGAAGACATGAGAGCCCACTTCGTCGAGTTCATGCAGAAAATGACAGATAACAAACATGCAGAGCTTGCACCACCTTGTGATAAGGATAAAGAGAGATGGTATCTTCCCACTTTTGGCGTCTACCACCCGCAGAAGCCCGGGAAGATTCGAGTAGTGTTTGACTCGAGTGCACAGTTTGATGGAGTGTCTCTCAATGACGTGCTGCTTAAGGGGCCTGACTTGAACAACACCCTGTTGGGTGTGCTCCTCCGGTTTCGAAAGGAACCGGTTGCCATAACAGCCGACATAGAACACATGTTTTACTGTTTTGTTGTTTGTGAAGAGCACAGAGATTTCCTTCGTTTTCTCTGGTATGAAGACAATGATCTCAGCAAGGACGTGGTAGATTACCGCATGAGAGTACATGTGTTTGGAAATAGTCCCTCTCCAGCTGTGGCAATCTTCGGGCTGAGAATGGCAGCAAAGGAGGCAGAAGAGGTCTACGGCAGTGACGCACGACACTTCATAGAACAAGACTTTTACGTCGATGATGCCCTGAAATCCTTTCCAACTGATGCTGAGGCTGTCGATGTCCTGCAGAGAGCGCAAAAGATGCTCGCTCTCTCTAATCTGCGTCTCCACAAAATCGCCTCCAACAGAGTGGAGGTGATGAATGCCTTTTCTCCTGAAGACAGAGCCAAGGAAATCAAAGATCTGGACCTCTCCACAGATGAGCTTCCTGTCCAGCGCAGCTTGGGAGTGAGTTGGAATATCATGTCTGATACATTCACTTTCCATGTTCCTCAGAGCCAGAAGCCCTTCACTCGCCGTGGGGTGCTTTCAGTTGTAAACAGCTTGTTCGATCCTCTAGGCTTCCTTGCCCCTGTAACTATCAAAGGACGACTTTTACTCAGACAGCTCTCCAACAGTGACCTTGAGTGGGATAGCCCCCTTCCCCCCGGCATGTATGATGGCTGGAGAAGCTGGCAAGAGTCGCTGCAGGATCTCCAGGCACTGCATATCCCTCGCACATATGTCTCCTTCTCCATTTCACAAGCTAAGTGTATTGAGCTTTGTATGTTTTCAGATGCTTCAGTCAGAGCTATAGCTGCAGCAGCCTATCTGAAAGTCACACATGGAGATGGACACACTGAAGTTGGCTTCATCATGGGTAAGGCCAAGTTGGCTCCAGTACCAGAGCTCACCATCCCCAGACTGGAGCTCTGCGCCGCGGTGCTCGCTGTGGAGTTGTCTGAGCTCCTCACAGAAGAAATTGACATGAAAATAGACAAAACTACATTCTACACAGACAGTAAAGTGGTGCTAGGATACATAAACAACCAGCACAGAAGATTTCATGTATATGTAAACAATCGTGTACAGAGAATCAAGCAATCCTACCTACCAGATCAGTGGAGATATGTCTCAACAGAGCACAACCCAGCAGATCATGGCTCTAGGTCTGTAGCTGCAGGGAAGCTTGCCAGCACCATGTGGTTATGTGGTCCTGCGTTTCTTTTGCAGCCTGAGAGCACAACACCTGAGAAAGGCCCATTTGAGCTTGTTAGCCCAGAGTCAGATGTTGAAATTCACTCTAAAGTGACAGTGCTCACCACCACAGTCTCTACAAAGCATTTGGGCTCAGCGCGCTTTGAGCGCTTCTCTAAGTGGACGTCCCTGATCAAAGCAGTGGCTCACCTTCGTCACATCTCTCACAGCTTCATCAAATCCAGAGAAGAAACCAGTTGTGCAGGATGGCACCTCTGCAAGACAAGTCTCACAGATGAAGCTTTAAGTCAAGCAGAACACACAGTGATAAGATGTGTCCAGCATGAAGTGTATTCAGAAGAAATCAAATGCATCATGGCAAAACGAGGTCTGTCCTCCAACAGTTCTCTTCACAAGCTTCATCCAGTCATTGATGAAAATGGCCTACTGCGGGTAGGAGGACGCCTTGCAGAGTCAAGCGTGTCAAGTCGTGAAGCCAACCCTCTTCTGATCCCAGGCAAGCATCACATCACTACACTGCTGATCCGCCATCATCATGGGGCTGTAAAGCATCAAGGAAGGCACTTTACTGAGGGAGCGGTGAGAGCAAGTGGCCTGTGGATAGTAGGAGCCAAGAGGTGTATTGGCAGCATTATCCATAGATGTGTGACCTGCAGGAAACTACGCGGCAGAGAGGAGCAGCAAATCATGGCAGATTTGCCAGCCGAACGTTTACAGACTGACCCCCCGTTTTCTTATGTTGGCCTTGATGTATTTGGACCATGGGAGGTCATTGCACGCCGCACTAAAGGAGGACAAGCCAACAGTAAGAGATGGGCAGTTCTGTTTACATGCATGTCCACTCGAGCTGTTCACATCGAAGTGATTGAAACTATGAGCTCTTCCAGCTTCATCAATGCACTTCGCAGATTCTTCGCGATCAGAGGTACTGCTAAGCAGTTGAGGTCAGACTGTGGCACCAACTTTGTTGGTGCAGCCAGGGAGCTGAAGCTGGAGCCTCTAAAGCCTGGTGAGATGAGTGTAGACAGCTACCTCCTCAATCAAAGATGTTCATGGATGTTCAACCCGCCCCACTCATCCCACATGGGTGGCACGTGGGAGCGGATGATAGGAATTACACGACGCATCCTGGATTCAATGCTCTTACAAGTGAGCCACTCCAAGCTGACTCATGAGGTTCTGATAACCCTGATGGCTGAAGTTACAGCTATTATTAATGCAAGATCTTTAGTGCCTGTCTCCACTGACCCAGAAGCTCCTCTGATCTTAACCCCCTCAACTCTACTCACCCAGAAGTTTGGTGTCCTCTCACCTCCGCCTGGAGACTTCACCAAAGCTGACATGTTCAAATATCAGTGGAAAAGGGTTCAAGTTCTTGCTGACACTTTCTGGGCTCGGTGGCAGAAAGAATACCTCAACATGCTCCAGAGTCGTCAAAAATGGCAGCTCATCAGGCCAAACATGAAGGAAGGAGACATTGTTCTTCTAAAGGACAAGCAACTGAAAAGAAATGAATGGCCAACAGGAGTCATAGTAAAAGCTCTTCCAAGTAAAGATGGACTTGTCAGGAAAGTGGAGGTCAAGGTTACCCACAACAAGTCTAAAAAGACTTTCCTCAGACCCATTTCAGAGTGTATTCTTCTCTTATCTCCAGGAGATTAGATTGTGTAAATTTGTTATTGTGGCATTTTTAAAATAATGCCAGGCGGGGAGTGTTATGGAACTGTGTACATTTTTACTTGCAGTTGCATTTTATGACCAGTAGACGGCGCAATAGTTTCATTCATGTGTTTTTTGCGTGCATGGGTTTTACAGGAAGTGATATAGGCGAACCGGAGGTTGTTGTTTTTTTACCGGCTCCGTAGCAAGAGATTCCTCCGTCCTCACGTTTGTTTTACCCCTTTGTAGTGGCAATATGAGTAAGTAAACATTATTTTCCATTAGTAGATTGCAAACGCTTCTGTAGTTTATCATAATTTGTTAATTAACGGGCGAGATGTGATCGCGGACTCTGCACGTAGATCTGTGTGTGTTAGATCCGCTACCTCCGTTAGCAGGCTACATGTAAACTTGTATTATTTACCTTGTGGTAATTGAATCTTTGTGTATTTGTTTCAGTTTCACAATTTCTGGCAATAAATGCGATCCTGTCACAACTCCAGCCTGTTCCTTGGATAAAATGTCAGAAAGAGTTTAGCTGGCTGTGAATCTCAGTCCAGGACACTAGTCAACGCTGGGTGAAGCAGTACAATAAGGTTGACTTGAGAGTCTAATGTTAACGCTAAGAGGAGCATGATCAGAAATACTAATTGAATGACATTCAGAGGATGTCACTTTGGGGACCAGGGAACCATCGCCAAAAAAAATAATCAATGTGAGAGTGAGATTGGTGTACGTGAGAATAAAAGGAATATACCCCAGTATGTGGATTATAAAATCTCCAAGGGTCCACAAACCCATTCTGGAGCATAAAATCTGAAATCGATTTGGACATGGCAGACTGGGTGAGAGTGCATGGATTAGAATGGTCCAAGGTTGGGTTCATCACACAGTTCAAATCCCAGCAAGAATCAGGAAATGGGTGTCAAATAGTCTATTTGTAAAATGTGGGTTGTCAAAATTTGGAGCATAAATGTTTACAAAGAAATGGGATTATGGCATAAATGGCCTGCCACGATCAAATATCTGCCGTTCTTATCAGCTACAATTTTAGTTGTGGTAAAATGAACTCTTTTATTAACCAAAATAGCTGCTCCTCTAGCTTTAGAGTCAAAAGGCAAGTGAGAAATATCATTGATCCATGGGCTTTTAAGTCTGGCCTGATCTCTGTCACGCAAATGCGCTTCCTGTAGGAATATTACGTCAGCATTTAAGTGCTTCAAATGGGAGAGAACCTTTGATCGTTTAATGGGACTGTTCAAACCTTTGACATTCCAGCTAAAAAATTTGACAGAAGATCCAGAGCTGGGCTTGCGTGTACAGTGTCAGTCATCTAGGCTCATTTTTTGTTGTTGTTGTTGTTAATGGAAAAAGGAGAATGGAGATAAATGATAAAAAGATCACCCCTACTATGGAAGCAAATCTGTTTCATAATTCAAATTAAAATGGATTAACAGAAATGTTTTATTTTCAGATTATAGCTGCATTTTTGAATCATAAATAAAATGAGTAATAAATCATCCAAATTGCATTTTCACTGCTCATTTTGTAACTTAATTAAAATGATGAAGAAAATGACATTTATGATTCAGTTTCCAAAAGATGCCCTAGCAAATAGGTACCAAAATTCAATTTGAAATGTCAAATTTGAAAATGAAAATGCATTAGCAGAGATGCTTTTTCATTTCAAGGTCATCGCTTCATTATGTGACTCACAAATGAAATGAGTAATAAATCATCAAATTTGCATTTTCATTTTCTTCTTCAAGACCACTCATTTTGTCACATTTTGAGACAAGAGGAGAGTGTGAAGGCTGTTTTACACTGTGGTACATGTTTTCAGAAACAGCGGGGAAATCACCACCATATCCAGTTTTGTACTGCGGTCAAGCAAGCCATGGTCGCGTTTGGTTGGTCAAATCAGCCGCACATTTTTTCCAGTGCGCAAATGCTCTAACATTTATAGTGATCATAATGAAGCCGCTCTGAAGAGCTGCTAGTAGTAACTGTGGGTCAGACTGCAGTCTCACAGTCAGACCCATGAAACACACATGGTACTTCACAGTCAGTATTCCCGGTAATAAACTGAAGGGATCAGCTGGACCATACGTCAACGTCACCTCCATATTGGATGTGGCAGCTCAGCCCCATGAACAAGTCAATGGAGTGAACTTTATAAAGCTCCTTGTACAAAGTGCTATAAGTTAATGTCTCTCATTTACACATTCACACACGTACGGATATATTCAGGAAACAGAGAGGAACCAAAAACAACATGTGTAATGTTCTCTGGTGAATGTTAACTATTCCAGGGTTCTCCCCAGAAAGTTTTAATGTAGCGGTGCACCGCCATCCAGGAGGGGAGGACGGTCGCTATCGTCAGAAGGGGGGTGGTGCTCCTCGCCATCAGGTGGGGGACTGACGGACACTCTCTCGTCACCCTCACCCACTACAAAGCAGCTACCACTGAAAATGAGTATAGCGGTGCAGCGCCACTGTTCCACCGTCTGGGGAGAACCCTGCTATTCCATATACGCTCGGTATACAGGTCGGCACCAAACCACAGGATGCATTTTTATAAATATTTAGCTGTCATGTGTCATCACAGTAACAGCGTTCCAAACGTTAGCAGCTGTAAACACTCATAAAAAATGCCATGCTGTGGTTTGATGCTGACCTGTACACTGAACATATAAGGAGTAGATAACATTTAAGAATCATCAGAGAAACATTACAGACATGTTTTTTGGTTCTGTGTGTTTCCTGAATGTATCAGTGCGTGTGTGAATGTGTAAATGAGAGACAATAACTTGGAGCACTTTGTAGAAGGAGCTTTATAAAGTTCACTCCATTTACTTGTATTAGTTCACGGGGCTGAGCTGCCACATCCAATATGGGGACAACAAAGATGTACGGTCCAGCACTGATACGTTAGAGCATTTGTGCACTGGAAAAAAAAGGTGCGGCTGATTTGACCAAGCAAACGCGAAACATGGCTGTCTTGACAGCAGTACAGAACTGGACATGGTGATTTCCCTGCTGTTTCTGAAAACATGTACCACAGTCTATACTCCCAACACAGCTTTCACACTCTTCACCTCTTGTCTCTCCTCTTGCTCCAGTGTCTAATATGCACACTGCCGCCTCCTAATGTAGATGCGTAGCATGGTCGGTTAGACTGGGGGCTGAAGAAGAACAGAGGCCGCTGACGTCACTCTCCTGCGCTGCTTGGGATTGCAAATACAAATTGAATTTTGGAACATTTTTTTTGCAGGGGGCGGGCTTGAAAACGAAAAAGCAGCAGGCTTGAAGAAGAAAATGAAAATGCAATTTGGATGATTTATTACTCACTTCATTTGTGAGTCACATAATAAAGCGATGACCTTGAAATGAAAAAGCATTTCTGTTAATCCATTTTAATTTAAATTATGGAACAAATTTGCTTCCACACCCTACAAGAAAAGGAAGGAAAAACTAAAATAAATAAAAAAAACAAAACAACAACCTTGCCTCCAGATCCTCACACTTCTCTTCCATTTTGGCCATTTCTTAAGTGAGGTGTTGCACTTTGTTTTGAAGGGTTACAATATCATTGGTGCAAATAGACACAGACTGCTCTATCTCCACCACGGTACACTTCAGCCCGGCAGAGTTTTGCTGCATAGCAGATATGCTGGAGGATAGTTCACTTTTCAAGGTGAGCAGCTCAGTCTTGAAGGAATGAAGGAAAGGTTCTCACCCAGGGCAGCCTGGAGCTCTGCTTTAAATACAGCAGTAACCTCCTCATAGAGAGCCAGAAGCACAGGTGGGTCGTATGTTGGTAGCCTGCAACGGGACGTGGATTCACCACACAGTGAGGAAGCATCGTGGGTGACAGGCCGCATGTGTGACTGTATGGTGTTTCCTTCTTTATTAACTTTGGGCGGCATTGTAATGATGTAAAACCGAAAAATGTGTAAAATAAAAGTTATACAGAGACTAGTAGATCGTAGGAAAAGAACGAATAGTGCCTAAAAACGCATACAAAAATAAACTCTGCAGGAGCCCCGAGCTGTGCGACTTAAGCCATATTTCGCTGAGGCGGAGGTCCCCGGAATTAACGTTTGAATATACTGAATGAAACCTGAATATGTGGAATGAAAACTGACTTCATGAAGGCACTGGCGCCATCTTTCGTATGGGCCTATTGGCTTCTACCTTAAGTGTTATTTCCACCAACATCTCTCCTTCAAGAATGATGCATAATGTTCTCGCCCTCATCACACTGAAATTACAGTAGGGTAGTTGTTTACAATTTCTAAGGCCACTTCAATAAAACTTAATGTTTCTATCCACTTAAACTTGTCAAGTAAATTTGTTTAATATTTTGACAATATTGTACGAAATTATACAATACGTCTCTAAACGATGAGATTTTTCTGTATCCAGCAACGCAAAGTTTTTAGACTCAAAACCTGATGCTTGATTTGAATGCAAATTGTGACTGACAGGTTGAGATACTTAATTACTGTCACAGGATGTCCGTAATTTCATCTACATAGTTGATTGTTCTGCTCTTTCTCTCTATATTTTCTTTAATGTCCGACTCCTTGCATGCCTTATAAAGTGAGCATAATCCATAGACATATACACTTATATAACACATACATAAATACATTTCACATATATCATATTTTGTCAAGATGTACAGGCTTTGAGGTGCTCTTATTTGGCGTGAACTTTGAGAGATTGATTTCAGAGAGATGAGAGCGTCTTGTCAACCCTGAATAATTTTAATCAAAAGTCTAAAATTATGCTATATTACTAGATTTCAGCATTAAGGTAAAATTACATCCATGACTTTGCACAAGCATATTAACCTGAAAACCACTTATTGGGAATAGTGAGAAAGTTTCAGTGTGACAGACACAAGCATCCTCTTAAGCACAGTAACGGACTGTCAATCCTGTGTGCTCACGGTATGAGAGGTGAGGTGTTGCTGCTGCTAGAAGAGTTTCTGACTGCGATTACTCTGAGCACTGGAAGAAATTACACTTAAATAGTTTGTGAATATTTCTCTTTTCTCTGAATAACCTAACAGCGCAGCAGAGCTCTCTGTCTGTGCACATGCGTAGCTCTTTTTGACACCGTGACATTATCAGTTATGAATGTGTTTTTGTTTGTTTTCAACTTTGTGAGAAATAGAGCTCAACAGTGAGGTTCCAGAGGTGAAAATGCCATTCATATTCTGGATAAAGGATTTTGATTATTGACCATAATGTCATTAACATCCAAAGTGGACTTACCAAGAGTTATGAGATTGTGAAACAATGGTATATGATCCTGTAGAAGCCACAAGTCCGTATGATATCAACCTAGTGTTAAGAAAAACATGTTTTATTTGTGATGTCATGGAAAAGTATTACACTACCCACAATCCTATAGTGTAACTTGCTGGAGCTCGCTGTTACCATGGAAATGTTTACCGAAGCCGCAAATTTCATGTTCGCTAGTTACTGTTACCACTGAGACTTGTAGTGATTTTCACCCCTTTCAACACTCTTCTCCTATCTCTAAAACAACACAGTAGATCAGAAAATGCAATCATGGTAGCTCTGTGGTAATAAAGTTTCATGGTCATCTTGATATACCCCTGAAAAACCAATCCATCCGAGCCGGGCTGAAACTAGTTAACTGTTACAACATCAATATTACTACAAGCTACTTTAGCTACTGCTAAGTTAGCAGTAGCTAACTTACCAAGTTGGCTACTGCAAACTTAACAAGTTAGCAAAAGAAAGACAAGACAAAGGCAATTTAATTAACTCAACCCACCTTAATGACAAACTGTGGAGCAGGCACCAGTTTTTTTCCTGAGGAGAAAGGAGAGTGTCTCTGTGCAGCAGCTGTTGGTTTTTCCGTTACATTGAGCTCACCTGCCCGGGACAGAATCAGCTCGGCCTCACTCTGCAGACAGGGAGGCGGGGTCATGCGCGGCACCGCAATTACACACAAGTTTACGGGATATCAGCGATATCAAGAAACGGCAAAAAGACATTAATGAAGAAGCATGTCCATCTGGTTGCTTCTGGTGACTAATGCAAATAAAAGGCTAAACATTTATTATAATATAAATTATAATTATATAATAATTATGTGCCAAACGTTAGTTGAACCTGCCTATGTCAGCCAATGACAGAAGCGATTATCTATACATCCTTTTGACTGACATTCTTAAATTTCAATTGGATCTTGTTTCTTAGTTTGAAAACTTTTCACTAGATGAGAAGACATGAACACAAAATTCTGAACAATAAACATTTTAATTATCACAACTGTTTGTAGTCATACTGACAATGAATTAGAAGTTATCATGACTAATGCGCACAACTAAATTAGTGTAAATTTTTTAGGTGCTCCACAACAATGCAACAATCTATTACATTTTAAGAGGAAAACAGGGTAGAGTCTGAGTAATAAAGAGTAATAAAGTTGTCTAAGTCATGTAAAATTGATACAGTGTTCCTCAAAAATGTTTATTTTAAATTGTAAAAACATTTTAAAACTTAAAAATCCTGGTCCGGTGGTGCTGAAGGCAGCTGTGCTGCTACCTGTACCGCATCTCCAAAATATTTCATAATTACTCCTGCAAAGACAAAACTCCCACGTTACCAAGCAAAAAAAGATGCTTGGCAAATATTCATACTATATAATTGAGTTATGTTACACTAATGCAGAAATTCATAATCTGTTTTTATATTAAACTTTGCAACATACAGTACAGTGTCCCTTTAAACTAAAGCATGCACCCAATTTCAAAGTTGTCACTTTTAAGCAGTTTACGACACATTTTATTTGTTAGAGTTATAAAACAGAGATAAATGACCGATGAGCACTATGTGATACTGAAGGAATATGTTTGTGTATATTTTGCAGGGTATTATACAGTAGACTACTTGTGCCTAACTGGTGATATGGTCTTAACCTATATTCTATATTCTGTGGGCAGAACTAACATATATATAGTACAGTTTACTTTAAATTTTCTATAATTTGACAAAGAAATATATCAAAAACATAACTAAACTGCAGGAATGTAGGCAAATTTGTTTAAATTATATTGTCAATAAATATTCTAATAAATGTGGTAAAGACAGACTGCAAGAAACTTAGTAGAGTTAACAATAACCCACTACCACAACAGTCCATAATAATCCACAGTAGGCCCAATATGCATTAGTGTTGTTTAGCACACATGACATTAAAGACCTATAAACTGAGGACACACTAAAATAATCCTAAAGTAGTGTTACGTGGCAGATATTTAACAACAGAGGAGGTCTATGATGGAACAGCAGCTCCCACTGGACAAGGATAAAGCAGACATGACAGACATCTGCCTAACAACACACCCTCCCTCCCAAATGTAAGGCTAACGCAATGGACCTGCTATAATTCACTAAGACAGGGGTCACTTCAGTCAATCAGTCTTAAGGCATTCACATGTGACCTATACAATTTACATTTAGCCCTTTCAGAAAACCCTTAAGCTAGCTAAAAAAAAAAAAAATCATCATTAAAGCTTTCCCTCCACCCAACATCATGAAAAAAAAAACTTACCTCTATCCTGTGAGCGTTTTTCTTCATCCTGTTTCTTCTTCTTTCTGAACCAGATGAATATGTTTTTTTTTGATGCCATGCCATGAATGACTGGTACTGGTGGCTCAGCGCAACTAGCCTCACCTCACCTTACCTCTCCTCTCCTCGCTTAGTAGTACTGATCGTCATAGCAATGCGGCGTAGTAGAGACCAATCAGCGATCCAGGTACTTCCACTGGATCGCTCCTCAGATATTGAGACCAGAGGTGGATTTCATAGTTCAATGTCGAGATTCAGTTCTCGTCGGTCAGTTCGGCAGGAAGAATCATTCACATTGTTCGTTTGTTTGTTCAGTTGTGTCGTTTAGCGGTGAATCATGTAATGCACAGTTCTCAGCTTCTCGCTCTCAAACAATAGTACTAATGGTCAACATAACACTGTAGTTCAAGGCAAATACACAGACAACTTCATGATCATGTGTACTTTTAGACAACACAACAATAGATAATGTGTATATTCACCTTGACATTAAATTGACATGTAGCCAAGGGTGACTGTCTGACTGAACGGGAACGATGAGCTACGAACAAAATGAAATGTTTTTTTTTTCATGGAAATGGTTGTTATGCATTCCTGTTTCTCACTGAATAAAATTTGACGACAGTGTCCTAGACTCAGCATACGATTGGCTGGCTCTCAGTCCTCTTCACCACTCTGATAAGTAAACAGTGAACAACACGGCGAATAGTCTGTCAGAACGAAAGAACTAATGAGAGAGAAGTGAAACATGGAATCAGGTCAGTTTGTTCGCATTAAAGAATCGTTCCTTGGAACTGATTCATATGCAAATGATCCATCTTTAATTGAGACTGGACTTGCTACTTGAGGGGGCCCCCTAGTGGTGCTTGGGTCCTATGCACCCCCATAGTCTGCATATAGCAAGAAACGCCAAGTGGCGGCTTATTGGGAAAAGAAGAAAGGGGCAACTGAAACACACACACGCACACACACACACACACACACACACACACACACACACACACTAGCCCCTTTTAGATAGAAAAGGTGGCACATTTGCAGCAACTACACAGGACCCTCACTCAACTTAATAATTGTAAATGTCCCACAAAGCCACGTTACAGGACCAAACAAAAGTAACGTAGTAACTAACTATCTTTGGCAACTTATATGAGGAAAAAAATACCGTAGTTACACAGAGAAGCATCTGTCCTCCTGTCTGTCCTACCGACTCCTCATCATATTTCTGCCTAAAAACATTCTGTCTGTCACTAGCAAAAAACTTTTACTCAACTTTTGCTTTTTAGTGTTTGTGCTAAAAATAAATAACTTTGAGAATTGGTGAACTGCCACTGCGGCGATAATGCGGCTTGTCTGTATGAAAGGGGCTAATGTTACACAGTAACATGCACACAATAAAACACATACTAACACACATTAATACACACACACACTCAGACGTCATGTCCTACCGGCTCTGTTTCTCTGGCCAGCCTCTCTCTCGTGCGCAGACAGAAACTTCATAGCGAAGCCTCTTGGCCAGCTCTGAGATCTCCACCTGCAGTGCCTCCACCTGCACATATCCTTTAGGTTACTATGGTTACCACGATGGACAAGAGGCTACTGTAAACTGTGATTAAATATATGGACAAAAAGCTGGAGGAGGAGGGAGAAGAGAGGAGGAGGAGGCAAAAGAGAGGAGGAGGAGGAGGAAGAAGGGAGGAGGAGGAGGATGAGGATGAAAAAGAGAGAAGGAGGTGGAGGAGAGGAGGACACCATATTTTTATTCATTTCTGGATGTTAATTATGCAGGGCTCCAGAGTGCGACCATTTTGGTCGCATATGCGACATCTGTCATCTGCCGTTTGTGAGAGAGGATTCTCCACACAGAAGAGGATCAAGTCAAATGCTAGAGCATTGCTTCACACAGACACAGTGGAGGACCTGATCAGGATCAGTGTGGAGGGGCCCAGTTTGGAGGATTTTGATGCAAGGGAGAGTGTGGCAAGCTGGTTTAGCCACGGCCAACAGGCAAGAAGGCCACATTACAAGTGTTGGCCATCTGAGTGGCAAGTGACAGCAAGGGGAGACCAGCTGACTTGACATAATGATAATTTGTGGAAAAGGGGCAGAATATGTCCTTTAACCATTAGCACTTTTTATTTTGAAATGTTTTATTTTACTTGAAATGTTTGATCGAAATAGTCAATTTCAGTTCAGTGAAGCACTTTAAGCACAAGCACTGTTTTATTTGGGAATGTTTTATTGTGCTTAATGTTTTATTTTGCAATTTCAGCTCAGTGAAGCACTTGAAACACCTTATTTTTTCTTATGTCAATGTCCTTCAAATAAAGACAAGGATTTCTCAATATCTTATTCTTGTTTGGAGATCATTCAGTTATGGAGCCAGAAAGGTCTCCTTATGGTGTTAAAATTCGAGTGCACCTAAATTTTGTGCCAGTGCACCTAAATAAAAAAGTTAGGCGCACCAGTGCAACCAATGCAAAAAGTTAGTCTGGAGCCCTGTTATGTGTTAGGGTTTATTGGTTGTGATATCTTAAAGTTGGGTTTTCTTCCTCCTCCTGCTCTGAATAGTATTTACTATCCCTCTTATTTAGGTATTTTTTTTAAATTGTGCAAATAAAATTGAGTTAATTAAAACATTTAAATTGTTAGAATGTTTTTTGTTATTTGGCGTATTAGAATTATGTATAAGAGTAAAGAAGATTTCATCTTAAATTATGTTCACAGGGTTTTAGTCATCATCTTCATCAGGATTAATATAGTGTAGTGTAGTACGCCCCCTGCTGGTTAAATTTAAATGTTTTTAAATGTCTCATGTTGACACAAGACATCATTTTTATTAGAATGAATTGAGTGAGTAACACTGCTGTAACTTCATCACATCAGCACATTTGTTTTAATGATGGTAGAGCAGACAAACATCAGCTGACTGGATCAAGGGACACTTCAGGATTTCTTTTTCATATAATGAAGCCAATTGTAGACTCATAATATTTTAAACTATTAAACTGGCAAAGACTTTTATCAACCGCCAATCAAATTAGAGGAGCACAAAAGGGGGTGGCGAAAAGATGCAAGAGAAAAGCAGCATTCATCTCTGGACTAATCAGTCAGATAATTGATCATCAGACCACTTAAGGTTTTGTGTCTGGCTAACCCTTTCCTCCTTACATGTCTCACCTTAGCAATGATGACCATCTGGTAGGCGGCGAGTGGCAGAGTGATGAGTGTCCGGACACAGAGCGTCGACATGATGATGCTTAGCCACCACGGCAGCCCATTTACCTGTTGCATGCTCACCAGGAAGTGCTCACACAGGTGAACTGGAGCTGAGTCCGACAGGTTGATATACCATCCTGCCTCTCCTGCACCATCACCACCACCACTGCCACCACCACCACCACCTGAGAGCCTCCTCACACCTGATGATGTCCACGGACCTGACAGTGTCCTCAGACCTGATGGTGTCCACACACCTGATGGTGTCCTCAGACCTGATGACGTCCACACATGTAATGGTGTCCTCAGACCTGACCTGGTCAAAACTTCTGACCGCGTTCTGACAGGTAATATGTGACAGCAGACTGCAGATAGTCCAGCAGACCAAGGTGCAGAGCAGGTGTGACCAGGTAAAGGTGACTTCCTACTGAACACAGCAGGACACATTCTTTGTACAGGAAGCTGCAAGTTGCCAAACCTCAGCAACGACTTCACAGTCAACATGGTGACTCTCTGAAACATGAGGAGACAAACAAGGTTAGACACAAGGTCCTGATCCTGAAACTTATCAGAAAGTAAAGACAAGGCTGAACCAGCACAGACCAACAAAGACCAATAAAACTTTAACAGGTGTCATTGTGTGGTGATCAGAGCGAACAAACTATATTGTGACAGTCCAAACACAACTGTGCACCATGTTATATTTTACATGACTCACCTGTCAGGTTGTAAAACGTGCTCATTGACAGATTTTACAGAATAATTCAGTTCTCTCAGTTAAACTTGTGAAAAAAAATGGAACAAACAAGTGTTTTTTCAAAAATGGAAGGAGTTTGGGAGGCGTTTTCCCATTCATTCTTATGTGGACATTTTTGGCTCTTTTACTGCTCCAGCATGTGCAGCCAGAGAAACTGTTCACCCTTTTAAGCTCTTTCAGCCATCTATTTATCAGCTTTTTAAAATATTCTTCTTTCTGCCTTTTCAGCATACATTCAGCTTTATGGTCAGCTGGAGAAACTATTCAACTTTCAAACTGTCCACCTTTTAAAACTGTTTCAGCCCTCTTACTTTTCAGTTTCACTGCCTGAACATGCATGCATTATTTCATACCAGTGGAAGCAAGCAACCAAATTATAAAAGGACTTCCTCTACATAAGGTGATGCATGAACAAGCCCTGTCGTCAGCATGCCCCTATGCACGTGGACTGCGAGGGCCGTTCATCTGCTTGCAGCTTTAATTCAAATTGTTATTTAATTACTGCTGGGTTGCCAGCAAATTTCTCCCAAGGGTGATAAATAAAGAACACTGTCTCTTATCCAAATCATTAGAAATCAATATGCGCGTTCTATATAAATTCAGTAGTAAGTATTCTATCATATCTGTCACTAATGTCATTCGGTCAGTCTGAAGAAACAGAGTTTTAGTGTAATTCTATCGATAGGGTCATTTATTGATCGGTCAGCCTCCAGAGCAACGGAGGTTATAGGAAGCAGATGACCGTCCTCCTGCTGCAGACACTAGGTGAAGCTGGCGACGAGGCGCCGCTGGGTGTCTTCGGACTGAATCATAATTCCACTGTTGAGAACAAAGCCTGAACGTACCTGTGTGACGTCAGCCGTCACGTGAAGTGTACTCGGGTCTCTGCTCTATCAACAGTATTAGAACAATTGATCAGAACTCAGATGTTTCTCTTCATTCTTTCACCTTAATTCTTCCGTCCACGGGCAACACTGCGTCCCACACATATGACGCTACACTCTTGTTTACCAACGCATGTCGAGCAAATGTGACGTAAGCAGGGCCGTTTATGGTTTTAGCCATAGCCATAAAGAGTAGACGCCTCGTCGAACGCTGCTGCCTGTTGGCGCTGATGAGAATTGGGGCGGCCATCTTGGGGCGGTCACCCGTTCCACTCAGTGTCATCTGTTCAGCAGGCGCGATTAGGTGTCAGCGCATTTAATCAATCGTAACTCTGATATAGAAACTGATTTTCACGCGCTTTTTTTTTTTTTTTTGCTGTAAACGTCATACATTATAGGTATGACACAGGACACATGGGCCGGCGTATTTTATTCATTATAAATGGATTAACAGTAATAGAATATTCTGATGTATGATATATGTTATGTATGATAGGTATTTTGCAAACACTATAAACACAACAGAAATCATATTATATATATATATATATTTATATATATATATATATATATATATATATATATATATATTTACACACACCCACACACACACACACACATTATAGATACGTTTATATGTCAGAGAAAATTAAAAATATATAAATCATGTAGAGTATCAATATGATTCATACACTATATTACCAAAAGTATTCGCTCACCCATTCAAATGATCAGAATCAGGTGTTCTAATCACTTGGCCTGGCCCCAGGTGTATAAATTCAAGCACTCAGGCATGCAGACTGTGAAACAAGACATTTGTGAAAGAATGGGCCGCTCTCAGGAGCTCAGTGAATTCCAGCGTGGAACTGTCATAGGATGCCACTTGTGCAACAAATCCAGTCGTGAAATTTCCTCGCTCCTAAATATTCCACAGTCAACTGTCAGCTCTATTATGACAAAATGGAAGCGTTTGGGAACAACAGCAACTCAGCCACGAAGTGGTAGGCCACGTAAAGTGACGGAGAGGGGTCAGCGGATGCTGAAGCGCATAGTGCAAAGAGGTCACCGACTTTCTGCACAGTCAATTGCTAGAGAGCTACAAACTTCATGTGACCTTCAGATTAGCCCAAGTACAGTACACAGAGAGCTTCATGGAATGGGTTTCCATGGCCGAGCAGCTGCAGCCAAGCCACACATCACCAAGTGCAATGCAAGGCGTCGGATGCAATGGTGTAAAGCACGCCGTCACTGGCCTCTAGAGCAGTGGAGACGCGTTCTCTGGAGTGATGAATCACGCTTTTCCATCTGGCAATCTGATGGACGAGTCTGGGTTTGGAGGTTGCCAGGAGAACGGTACATTTCAGATTGCATTGTGCCAACTGTGAAATTTGGTGGAGGAGGAATTATGGTATGGGGTTGTTTTTCAGGAGCTGGGCTTGGCCCCTTAGTTCCAGTGAAAGGAACATTGAATGCTTCAGGATACCAAAACATTTTGGACAATTCCATGCTCCCAACCTTGTGGGAACAGTTTGGAGCGGGCCCCTTCCTCTTCCAACATGACTGTGCACCAGTGCACAAAGCAAGGTCCATAAAGACGTGGATGACAGAGTCTGGTGTGGATGAACTTGACTGGCCTGCACAGAGTCCTGACCTGAACCCGATAGAACACCTTTGGGATGAATTAGAGCGGAGACTGAGAGCCAGGCCTTCTCGACCAACATCAGTGTGTGACCTCACCAATGCGCTTTTGGAAGAATGGTCAAAAATTCCTATAAACACTCTCCTCAACCTTGTGGACAGTCTTCCCTGAAGAGTTGAAGCTGTAATAGCTGCAAAAGGTGGACCGACATCATATTGAATTCTATGAGTTAGGAATGGGATGGCACTTCAGTTCATAGAATGAGTAAAGGCAGGTGAGCGAATACTTTTGGTAATATAGTGTATATATATATAATATTATATTATATAATATTATATATATATATAGATAGATAGATAGATAGATAGATAGATAGATAGATAGATAGATTTATATATCAGAGAATATGAAAATATATATAAATCATATATAGAGTATCAATATAACTCATATCAGGTCAATGAGTGAGAAATGAGAGAGAGAGAATCATGAGTGACTAAAACAAAACCTGGATAACAAATAGGGACGGGAAGGAAGTGGAATGCCTCTTTCTTCGTTCTTCTTAGTAGCCTACATTCATTCAACTCGGAGTAGAATGACCGCCCCAAGATGGCCGCCGCATTTCTCCCTGCCCGGCAGCCGTTGCGGCGTCTACTCTTTATATGTCTATGGTTTTAGCCATAGACATATAAAGAGTAGACGCCTCATCGAACGCTGCTGCCTGTTGGCGCTGATGAGAATTGGGGCGGCCATCTTGGGGCGGTCACCCGTTCCACTCAGTGTAATCTGTTCAGCAGGCGCGATTAGGTGTCAGCGCATTTAATCAATCGTAACTCTGATATAGAAACTGATTTTCACGCGTTTTTTTTTTTTTTTTGCTGTAAACGTCATACATTATAGGTATGACACAGGACACATGGGCCGGCGTATTTTATTCATTATAAATGGATTAACAGTAATAGAATATTCTGATGTATGATATACGTTATGTATGATAGGTATTTTGCAAACACTATAAACACAACAGAAATCATATAGGCTCTCTCTCTCTCTATACATATATATATATATATATATATATATATATATATATTTACACACACACACACACACACACACACACACACATATTATAGATACGTTTATATATCAGAGAATATGAAAAAATATATAAATCATATATAGACTCATATCAGGTCAATGAGTGAGAAATGAGAGAGAGAGATTCATGAGTGACTAAAACAAAACCTGGATAACAAATGGGGACGGGAAGGAAGTGGAATGCCTCTTTCTTCGTTCTTCTTAGTAGCCTACATTCATTCAACTCGGAGTAGAATGACCGCCCCAAGATGGCCGCCGCATTTCTCCCTGCCCGGCAGCCGTTGCGGCGTCTACTCTTTATATGTCTATGATGGTGGCCACAGTCGCATTCGGCTCACGGTCGCCAGTAAATCCGAAACACCAGCATCTTTTCATTCACACATCTTCTGTCAGAATCTCGTCTGCTGATAACATTAAGTACAATTTGTATTTGGGTAGTAAAACCAGCATTTTAAAAATATCCAAGCACCCTGTATCATAGCTACGTGTAACGTTTTTAACAAACCAATACGTTTGATAATCTTTCCAAAATTCAGCGAATAATTCTACTTAGGGATTAAGGAGTAACTCTTTCCCTCGTAGGTTGATGCACCACTGCCTGTTAGCACTGTTCCAAGATGGCGGCGCTTTAGGCACACCCCTCCATAGTCGATGCGGCGTCTTATGTATGTTTACGTTGAACAGGGCCGCTAAAACCATAGACATATAAAGAGTAGACGCCGCAACGGCTGCCGGGCAGGGAGAAATGCGGCGGCCATCTTGGGGCGGTCATTCTACTCCGAGTTGAATGAATGTAGGCTACTAAGAAGAACGAAGAAAGAGGCATTCCACTTCCTTCCCGTCCCCATTTGTTATCCAGGTTTTGTTTTAGTCACTCATGATTCTCTCTCTCTCATTTCTCACTCATTGACCTGATATGAGTTATATTGATACTCTATATATGATTTATATATATTTTCATATTCTCTGATATATAAATCTATCTATCTATCTATCTATCTATCTATCTATCTATCTATCTATCTATATATATATATCTATATATCTATAGATATATAGATATATATATATATTATATTATATTATATACTGTATATATATATATATATCACCTTCTCTCTCATATAAATCTCTATATATATAATATATTATATATGAATCATATTGATACTCTACATGATTTATATATTTTTCATTTTCTCTGAAATATAAATGTATATATATATAATATATTATATATGAATCATATTGATACTCTACATGATTTATATATTTTTCATTTTCTCTGATATATAAATGTATCTATTACATATATGGATAGATATATATGATTTATATTTTTTTCATATTCTCTGATATATAAATGTATATATATAATATATTATATATGAATCATATTGATAATATTGATAATTTTCTCTGATATATAAACGTATCTATAATATGTGTGTGTGTGTGTGTGTGTGTGTGTGTAAATATATATATATATATATATATATATATATATATATATATATATATATATATATGTATAGAGAGAGAGAGAGCCTATATGATTTCTGTTGTGTTTATAGTGTTTGCAAAATACCTATCATACATAACATATATCATACATCAGAATATTCTATTACTGTTAATCCATTTATAATGAATAAAATACGCCGGCCCATGTGTCCTGTGTCATACCTATAATGTATGACGTTTACAGCAAAAAAAAAAATGCGTGAAAATCAGTTTCTATATCAGAGTTACGATTGATTAAATGCGCTGACACCTAATCGCGCCTGCTGAACAGATTACACTGAGTGGAACGGGTGACCGCCCCAAGATGGCCGCCCCAATTCTCATCAGCGCCAACAGGCAGCAGCGTTCGACGAGGCGTCTACTCTTTATATGTCTATGATTAGACCTGACCACTGTGGAAATATCCAAGACTTCCTGTTTTGAACCAAATCTGCAGGAAGTTATTATTTAATAACTCGAAAACTGAAAACTTTCTATTACAAGTCTTTTGATAACTTTTTGTCAGGAGCGTCCACAGATGCTGTGTGCCAAGTTTCGTGAAAATCGGTGAAATCACCTGGGAGGAGTTCGAAAAAGTAGGTTTTCGACATTTTACAACGTAGCAGAAAAAAAAAACGGCAGGTGGAAATGGGCGTGGCCTACATCACGAGACTCAGCACAATTCACTGAACATGTGCATATGAGGTTTTTGAATGTGCAACAAAGTACATGGGAGTTATTAACCAAAACGCACTTTCCTTAATAACAGCGCCACCTAGTGGTGGAAATTCAGGACGACAACCAAAAGCGCTCCTACCACAAAAAGAGCTCTCCCAACCACAACTTCTACTACCACAACCACAAGAGCCCCCCCCCACAACTACAACTATCCCTCCTACCACAACCACTAATTCCCCTACTAAAACCACAACTGCCCCAACAACAACCACTAACCCTCCCCCTACCTCAATGACTACTATGCCCCCAACCACAACTGCTACTACCACAAACAAAACAGCTCCCACTACCACAACTGATACTATTACAACTACTACAATGTCCTCTACCACAGCCACAACAATTCCCCCTACCACAACCACAACAGCTCCCCCTACCACAACAGCCCCCCCACTACAACTACAACTACCCCTCCTACCACAACCACTACTACCCCTACCACAACTGCTACTTCTCCTACCACAACTAAAACTCCCCCAACCATAACCACTACAATGCCCCATACTACAACCACAACAGCCCCCCCGCTACAATTACAACTACCCCTACTCCTCCTACCACAACCTCTACTTCCCCTACTAAATCCACAACTGCCCCTACCACAACAACAGCTCCTCCTCCCACAACCACAACTCCCACTACAACCACAAACACTACAGCTCCCCCTATCACAACCACTACAATGCCCTCAACCACAATCACAAGTGCCACTACCACAACCATAAGAGCCACCCTACAAGAACCACAACTAGCCCTACTACCACAACCACAACTCCCCCAACCACCATGACCACAACTCTCCCAACCACAACACCTACAGCTTCCCCTACCACAACACCTACAGTGCCCCCTACCACAACCACAACTCCCCAAACCACAACACAAACAGCTCCCCCTGCCACAACCACAACAGCTCCTCCTACTATAACCACAAAAACTCCACTTACTACAACCACAACAACCCCACCTTCTACTACCACAACTGCCCCTACTATAACAACAGCTCCCCCTACCACAACTGCTACTTGCCCTACTATAACCACAACAGCCCCGTCTACTACAACCACAACTGCCCCTACCACAACCACAACCCCCCCTTCTGCTACCATTACAATCCTCCCCACCACAACAACAATATCTCCAACGACTACAACTACAATGCCCACTACCACAACTCCCGCAACAACAACCACTACAGTTGCTGCGACTAGTTCTGCTGGAATTCCTGGGACACCCTGTGACGGCAGTCATCAGCATTTCCCTGTCCCTAATGACCCAAGTTATTTTTACAACTGTGCAGGTTAGACAGTCTTTATTCAACAATGCCAAACAGGATTGGTCTGCAAAGTAAGCCACGACTGCTGTGACTGGACATGAAGAATTGCATATAGATGCCATTGCAAAAGCAAAAAAAATCAAAAAAACAAAACAAAAAAAATGTTATTCACTGTTCAGTTACATGTGCAGAGTAATGGCTGTTCTTGCGTTTTTAGGCTTTGGTAATCCAGATTTAAATCTAATACATGTAATTTATCCAAAAAATTCTGCACTAGCATTTTCAGGTGGATTCCCATAAACTCTCTGTCCAAACAGAAATGCCAGAAAAAAGAAAATGACTTAACCTAAATAACATGTACAACTTGTACTGTATACTTACAGTTGTTATCCTGTTGGATGTCTGTTAACTTGATGTCTAGCTAAATCATTTGGATGCTTATGTTCTGTTGTTGTTTTTTGCCATCTGTCTTAATGTAAAGGCATACTAATTAACATTACAAAATGACTTAATTAATAATAATAAATTCATCAAATACCACAAGTATCAGCACATTTGGTTTATCCTGTTCTACAGTTGTTCTGTTTGTCTGTCAAAGTTTATCAGGTGTTAGATGACCAGTGGTATAACTGCTCCGAGGGGAAACCTGGTGGATATACATTATAAACTCTTTTTTATGCATTAAATTTATGCCTACTGACAGGACTGCATTTGTAGAATGTTGTCTTTTCATTAACAGTCATAAGCCTACCATTCATGGAGTCTGTCAATTTCTTGATCTGTTAACGATCAACTTTTTGTGCTTTAGTAACCACAGCCTCCCAGACACTGTTCAGAGAGGCAGAGAGGTGTTTTTCATTCACCATAACTGACCATTTAAGAAGGGACCACAAGTTCTCAGTGGGCTTTAGGTCAGGTGAGGAAGGGGGCCATGGCATTATTCTTTGATCTTTAAGGCCTTTAGTGGTTAGCCACGCAGTTGAGTACTTCGATGCATGTGATGGAGCATTGTCCTGCATGAAAATCATGGTCTTCTTGAAAGATGCAGACTTTTTCCCGTACCTATGCTTGGAGAAAGGGTCTTTTAAAAACTGGCAGTTGGTTTGGGAGTTGAGTTTAAGTCCATATTCAACCCGAAAAGGTCCAAGTAGCTCATCTTTAATAATACCAGCCCATACCACTACCCCCACCTCTACCTTGCTGGCATCTGAGTCGAAGTGGAGCTCTGTGTCTGTCACAGATCAAGCCTCGGGCCCTTCTATCTGGTCCGTCAAGAGTCACTCTCCTCTCATCAATCCATAAAATCTTGGAGAAATCTTTCTTCAGATATTTCTAGGCTCAGGCCTGACGTCTCAACTTCTGTGTCTTATTCAGTGTTGGTTGGGTTTCAGCCTTACTTTGGACTCTCTGAGCACTGAACACCTTGTACCTTGTACTTCTGGGTATTCCGGGTAGGTTGTAGTTCTAGAATATGACAGCACTGGAGGATAATGGGTTCCTGGTAGCTTCACATTTGGTTCTTCTCAAATCTTTGGCAATTAATTTGTCTTTTTTTTTTCAACACGTTTCTTGCGACCCTGTTGGCCATTTGCAACAAAAGGTTTGATGGTTCTGTGATCATGCCCCAGTATCTTACTAATGTCAAAAGTGCTGCATCCCTCTGAAAGACTCAATTTAATCTCTTTTTGCCCCATTTTGCCTGAGGAAAAGAAGCTGCCTAATAATAATGCACGCTTCCATATAGGGTGTTGCTCTCCTTAGGCCACATCCTCTCATTACACAAATACACACCGCCTGCTTTTGCTTTGCTTAAATCCAATCCAATTAGAGCTGGAAAATATGCATAATAATGATGATGATATTGTCAAAATACTGACTTGTCTAATAATTGTGCACACAGTGTATAATCTATGTCCACATGATGTATGCCAACAAAGCCATAGCGTATTACCAATAGTCTGCATTGACATACATGATCAATACAACAAAGGCTTACCAAAAGTCACATTTGATTTTGCTGTCTGTCTGCATGACAGAAGAAAAGCCAGTGTACTGTCAGAAAAAAACATTTTGAGCTTGTAAAGCAATGGCCTACATCGACTGCAAACATAGCACTGTGAATGTCTTTAAAGGGGTAAAATTACTGACAGAACACTACCCTCTGGACTTCTTGATGAAACTCCAACAAGGGGGCTAACTAAAAGGAACAATAGAGCGGCAAAGCCAGAAATTGGAATATTTACTTTTAGTTTATATTTGACTCTAATGTTGGAAACAATTTGTGATGCACTCAATATGCCAATTTTAATAAAGTCTAGCTGATTGTCTCCTCCTTAGGTATCACAAGCCTGAAAATAAACTAGTAACCTTTTGTGTTGCCTATCAATACAACATATACTGTGATTTTGTATGCATATTCTGTAATGTCCTAATTGATATATTTCACATGACAACAAGAACATCATTAAGTTATGTGCTGTATTTTAAATGATGCCCCCAAAAGTTGCCTTTTAGTCTTCCAAAGATTATATTAGACAGGCAATTTATTAGAATGACCGCATATTAGAATGAAGCCTTATTCAGTGTTAGACATTTTAGATTCTTACCTCTGGTTTAAACCAGAGGGTGCAAAGTGATAAATATCACTGGTCAGGTCTTTGAAGCGTCGGCTGCTTGTGTTACTGACAGAAATACCTGCGCATTAATAAATTATATCAAAACACTTGTGTCAGGCTTGGACAAAAGGAGAGGACTCAGATGCAGAATGGCAGATGTACAATCAAGTTTTATTGATCTGATTTTTGACTCTCAGGATAGAATGAAAACAAACGCTATGAAAAATACTGAGACACACACAAGACAAACAACATAGAACACAGAAAACGAAAAGCGCTCCCGAAGGAGGATAACTACACTATGCTAGAATCAAAATCTGAGGCTATAAAAATTACAACAAAAATTCACTCCGAAGAGGAAGCACAAGGGCTATGAAACTTATCTATTCTATCTTATGAAACTTTAACCAACAAAAATTCGCTCACGAGGAGGAAAACCAAAAGGGCTAGGAAATCTCAAAATACAAACAAAACCTTAACCAGAAAATTACAACAAAAAATCACTCTTCACGAGAGGACAAAAATACAGATAAATAAACCATGAAAATACTTAGCACCAAGGAGATCAAGACTG
This sequence comes from Acanthopagrus latus, assembly GCF_904848185.1. NCBI lineage: Eukaryota > Metazoa > Chordata > Actinopteri > Spariformes > Sparidae > Acanthopagrus > Acanthopagrus latus. The sequence goes on from NC_051056.1 coordinate 657,217, forward strand.
TGGTTTCGAAGGGCTTAGGCATACGACGTAGAGACGAAATACTTTGGCACGGAGACAGGGGAAGACAAAGACTTTATACACATGAGGGAGGGGAACACAGGTGGAAACAATCAGGAATCAGGGATGACGTCAGACCAGGGACACAAGAGGAAGGGCAAGTGACCTGAAACGAGAGGAGAATTAATTTCAAAATAAAAACAGGAAGTTCACACGACAGACCCCAAGACAAGACAACCTCACCGCGCTGTGACAGTACCCCCCCCTCTAGGGCCGACTCCTGACGGCCCAGGCTGACCAGGATGGTCTCGGTGGAAGTCAGTTATTAACTGTGGGTCTACGATGTGTCGGGATGGCACCCATTGACGTTCCTCAGGTCCATACCCTTCCCAGTCAACCAGATATTGCCTGCCTCGGCCCCTGTTCCGGACTGCCAATAGCCGTCTGACCTTATACACCGGACCTCCTTCGATGACCTCGGGTGGTGGTGGGGGCGTGGTGGTAGGCACCATCCTGCTTTCTCTCACTGGTTTGAGTTGACTGACATGGAATGTGGGATGAACTCGAAGGGACCGAGGCAGACGCAGACGAACCGCTGCTGGACCAATGTTTCTGGTGACTGGGAAAGGACCAACAAATCGCGGAGCTAGCTTCTTCGAAGCTACCTTGAGGTTCAGGTCTTTAGCTGATAACCACACCCTTTGTCCTGGACGGTAGTTAGGAGCCGGACGTCTCTTCCGGTCTGCATATCTTTTCACCCGATCTCCCTGGCGAATCAAGACCTGTCTGGCGGCTGCCCAGATGCGGCGGCAGCGTTGGACCATGGCGTAGGCTGAGGGTACCGAAGCTTCCCTTTCATTGTCTGGGAACAAAGGTGGCTGATAACCAAAAGCACAATGAAAAGGGGACAGACCTGTAGCTGAAGTGGGCAATGAATTGTGTGCATACTCAACCCAGACCAGGTGTTTGCTCCATGTTGAGGGGTTCTGGTGTACCACACATCGGAGGCCGGTTTCCAACTGTTGGTTAAGGCGTTCGGTCTGGCCGTTTGCTTCAGGGTGATAACCTGAGGTCAAGCTGGCTGTGGCCCCAATCAGGCTGCAGAATTCGCTCCAGAACTTGGATACGAACTGGGGCCCCCGGTCTGAAACAATGTCTTTTGGAAATCCATGGATACGAAAGACTTGTGTCATCATGACTTCGGCTGTCTCTTTGGCTGACGGTAGTTTCGGCAGTGCGATGAAATGCACCATCTTTGAGAAGCGGTCCACCACCGTGAGGACCGTGGTGTTTCCCTGTGAGACCGGGAGCCCTGTGACGAAGTCCAAAGAGATGTCCGACCATGGCCTGGATGGGATGGGGAGTGGTTGTAGTAAGCCAGTGCGTGCTCTGGAAGACGTCTTATTTCGGGCGCAGACCGAACAAGCCTCTACGTACTCCCGGACCTCCGACTCCATCGCTGGCCACCAGAACCTCCGGGAAATGACATACATGGTGCGTTTGACCCCCGGATGGCATGAAAGCAGTGAGGTGTGAGCCCAATGGATCACCTGTGGCCGCAGCTCAGCGGGTACATACAAACGATCGTCGGGGCAGCCACGAGGTGACGGAACACCACCATTAGCCTGCTTTACCTCATTTTCTATAGGCCAAGTCACCACTCCTACCACACAATTCAGTGGCAGGATGGGTTCGGGTTCCTTGGTCTTAGGCTCGGGATCAAATAGTCTGGACAGCACATCAGGTTTTACGTTTCTGGATCCCGGCCTGTAAGACAAAGTAAAGGAGAAACGGTTAAAGAACAGCGCCCACCTGGCCTGGCGAGAGTTTAATCTTTTGGCTTTACGGATAAATTCTAGATTCTTATGGTCGGTCCAGACAATGAAAGGTTGCTCGGCACCCTCTAACCAATGTCGCCATTCCTCCAATGCTAACTTTACCGCCAACAGTTCCCGGTTGCCGACGTCGTAGTTCCGTTCCGCTGATGATAGGCGTCGGGACAGGAATGCGCACGGGTGCATCTTGCCGTCTCTTTCAGATCTTTGGGACAGGACCGCTCCGACCCCATCATTAGAGGCATCGACCTCCACCACGAACTGTCTTTGGGGATCTGGCAGGGTGAGGATGGGTGCCGTGGTGAAGCGATGCTTGAGTCTTTGGAACGCCTCGTCTGCTTCCGGACTCCATTTGAACGGCACCTGGGTGGAGGTAAGAGCATGGAGAGGAGCGGCTATTGCGCTGAAACCTCTGACAAACCGCCTATAAAAGTTAGCAAATCCGAGGAATTGCTGAACCTTTTTGCGGCTGTCTGGAGTGGGCCATTCTGCTACAGCGCTAACTTTAGCCGGATCCATCTGAACTCTTCCAGGGGCTACAATGAAGCCCAGGAATGAGACAGTCTCGGCATGAAATACACTTTTCTCAGCTTTTACATACAATTTATGTTCAAGGAGTCTACTGAGAACTTGGGCTACATGATCTTGGTGTGTGGCGAGGTCTGGGGAATAAATCAAAATATCGTCCAGGTACACATAGACGAATTGGTCCAGGAAGTCTCGGAGAACATCATTTATCATTGCCTGAAATACAGCAGGAGCATTTGTCAGTCCAAAAGGCATCACGCAATACTCATAGTGTCCACTGGGGGTGTTGAAGCCGGTCTTCCATTCATCTCCCTCGCGGATTCTGACCAGATGATAGGCGTTGCGAAGATCTAATTTCGTGAACACCTGGGCTTGTTGCAGTTGATCGAAAACAGACGTCATCAGTGGAAGTGGGTAGCGATTTTTAATGGTTATGTCATTCAGTGGGCTATAGTCAATGCATGGGCGAAGTGAACCATCTTTCTTACCCACGAAGAAAAACCCGGCTCCCGCAGGCGATGATGAGGGGCGAATTAGTCCGGCTTTCAGAGATGCGGAGATGTAATCGTTCATTGCCGCTTTCTCTGGTCCGGAGATGGAGTACAGACGTCCCTTAGGAATCGTAGAGCCGGGAATCAGGTCAATGGCACAATCGTAGGACCGATGAGGCGGGAGAGAAAGGGCTTTGGTCTTGTTAAAAACCTCTCGGAGATGATGATAGCAATTCGGGACTGAGGTCAGGTCCGGGTATTCTGCGTCAGAGACAGAGTTAGTAGTGAACAGATTGATTTCTGTGACCGGTTCAATAAGGCAATGTTTGGCGCAGTCTTCCCCCCATTCTCTGATTTGACCATTCTTCCAGTCGATATGGGGATTGTGATGAAAAAGCCAAGGTTGCCCCAGGATCAGAGAGTGGGAGGTAGAAGTGAATAAATGGAACTGGATGTCTTCGTGATGATTTCCAATAGATAATTTGACCAGGCTGCTTATATGGGAAATCGTGAAAATGTCTGCTCCGTTAAGAGAGCGCGCCCAGATGGGGCTGGCTAGGGGCTCACAGTCAATGTTCAGTTTCTTAGCTAGGTTCCAATCCATCAAGCTTTCATCCGCCCCTGAGTCAATCAAAACCTCCAGTTCGAACTGTGAATTTAGCTTGACCGGTGTGAGTGCTCGCACAGCGATTTTAGCAACTTGATTCGAACTTACCCCCCGGGTCCGTTTGGCTGGGCACACGCTGACGAGGTGTCCGGTCTCTCCGCAGTAAAAGCACCTTCCCTCTTGGCGTCTCTTCTGGCGCTCCTCCTGGGATAGTCGGGCTCTTCCTAGCTGCATAGGTTCCTCGTCAGGGCGAGAAGGGGGTTTTTCTGGAGTTGATCGTAGCGGAGTCGGCCATCTTGGTTCTCGCGGTGTCGTATGCTCCTCTCGGCTGTGTCGTCTTCCTTCGTGATGTCGTCTGAGTTGATTTCGCCGATTGTCTGTACGTATAGCGAGAGCGATGAGTGCGTCCAGGCTGGTGGGTAAATCCAACGGCACCAGCAATTCTTGGATCTCTACTGACAAGCCTTTCAGAAATATGTCGTAGAGTGCTGCGTTGTTCCATCCACTTTAGGCTGCTAGCGTGCGAAACTGAATGGCATAGTCACATACCGAGTCTGTCCCTTGTTTCAGCGAGCTGAGTTCCTGAGCCTTCTCTCGGTTGGTACACACGGGATCGAAAATCCGGGTTAGAGCCGCCTGGAAACCGGCAATGGTGTCACACACGGCGGAGTTGCGGCTCCATTCCGCCGACGCCCAAGCTTTAGCTCGTCCTGTCAGGTGCGAAATCATGAACGCCACCTTGGCGCGGTCTGTTAGAAAAGCTTGTGGCATAAACTCGAAGTGAATAGAACAGTCTATTAGGAAAGTTCGACAAAGCCCCGGCTCACCGGCGTACTGCGTAGGAGGCGCCAGCTTGCAGGAGGATCCTCCGGATGGTGGTAGTACTTCCGGGTGGGCTGGAGTGGAAGCGTTCGGGGTGGCTTGGTTGTGTCGACCGAGTTGTCCCAGTAGCTCTTGGAACTGGGCGGAGATTTGCCCCATGTTGGCCGCCATGGCAGTCTGGAACTCCTCCTGGCGGCTTAACCGAGCTTCCTGGGTCCTCAGCATTTCCGAAAGTCGCTCTGCCTCTGCTGAGTCCATAACTGGCCAAAGTATACTGTCAGGCTTGGACAAAAGGAGAGGACTCAGATGCAGAATGGCAGATGTACAATCAAGTTTTATTGATCTGATTTTTGACTCTCAGGATAGAATGAAAACAAACGCTATGAAAAATACTGAGACACACACAAGACAAACAACATAGAACACAGAAAACGAAAAGCGCTCCCGAAGGAGGATAACTACACTATGCTAGAATCAAAATCTGAGGCTATAAAAATTACAACAAAAATTCACTCCGAAGAGGAAGCACAAGGGCTATGAAACTTATCTATTCTATCTTATGAAACTTTAACCAACAAAAATTCGCTCACGAGGAGGAAAACCAAAAGGGCTAGGAAATCTCAAAATACAAACAAAACCTTAACCAGAAAATTACAACAAAAAATCACTCTTCACGAGAGGACAAAAATACAGATAAATAAACCATGAAAATACTTAGCACCAAGGAGATCAAGACTGTGGTTTCGAAGGGCTTAGGCATACGACGTAGAGACGAAATACTTTGGCACGGAGACAGGGGAAGACAAAGACTTTATACACATGAGGGAGGGGAACACAGGTGGAAACAATCAGGAATCAGGGATGACGTCAGACCAGGGACACAAGAGGAAGGGCAAGTGACCTGAAACGAGAGGAGAATTAATTTCAAAATAAAAACAGGAAGTTCACACGACAGACCCCAAGACAAGACAACCTCACCGCGCTGTGACAACTTGTGGGAATCTTGGACATTAATATCAAAAGCATTTTCTAAAATTTAATCAATCTGGAATCTACCTGGAGTGACAGTAAGTGCTGAAACATGTCCAGCACAGTTTTCTTGATGATTTGGAAGCCAAAGGATTTTTCATCAGTAGATTTGAAAGGCAGAGGGCCAAACCCATCGACAAGTGTGGGAAACTAAATAGTCTGGAATCCAGTGATCAATGTATGGTGATAACATATCATATTAAATGTGGGGGTTTGTTTGTATTAGAACAGGCCATAAAGTAAAAAGAGGGGCAATTCTCTTCGCTTTAGGTATTTAAAGGAAGGTACAGAGGATGACATTTACATTCAAATAAAACAGTAAATGGCACTGACACTGACATGGGAAAGGCATGATCAACACAAACATCAGGGGGTCACTGTTATGGGAAGGTTGTAAAGTATGTTACCACTGTATTTAAGTCAGAAGCATTTGAAAGATTCGAGAGACTTCGGGTCTTCTCACCATGATGCATGTATTAAAGAGATCTGATTCAAGTTCCATTTTCACTCGCTGGTCCCCTGCTGTCGACTGGATGAGATCTAGCACTTAGCTCAATCCTGAAACCTCTACAATGTTTATTCAAACAGAGGGAAAAGAAAAGAAAGAACTAAAGCTGTTTTAATAACACAATACACTGTGCTGTTTTTCAATAGAAGGCAAAAACAACAAGGTGGTGGGTGTGTATGCCAAAAAGCGTGTGTGTGCAATATGTGTTGTGCTTTGACCATGTATTAACACATTCTTTTTTGATTACACTGTTGTTTTTTTACGTACCAGTCATTAATTTCTTCCTTTGTCACTGAAGCTAACCTTTTGTGGGGTGTGTTTCCTCTTTGTTATTTAACCACTGTGTAATTAGATGTGCCGTACATGATGCTACTGCCGTTGCTCATTTCTACCAACTTGCTCTGTTGATGTATTTTTATTTTGTCAGCTGTTCTGGATATACAGTGGAAAACTAGCTAAGCCTTTGATGCTGCTAATATAATTATAGACCTGGCTCTATTCATAGCTGTAGCTTTTGTGGGGTGTTTTTAAGGTTTTTGCTATAATTTCTCTCTGCTTTGATATTTCTAAGAAAAAAAGCACCCCAGAATAATTTCATTGTCATTATAGTATATTGGGGAAGTTTTACATCTTTCTGGTCACTCTGTACAAATATTTTGTCCCTGTTTCTGTCACTGTCTAATTGCTTGGAAATTGCAGGGTCATCCTGATGGTTTATTAACTGCTGTACCTTGTCAACTGTCAACAAACTTCCCATTTAAAACCACACAGCCAGACATTTCTCATTCATCATCCATCATAGTAGAGAGACAGTTTATGCTTATTTCAGCACCAACATTGTAAGTATTCCTTCTATTCTGATTTTACTTTTACTTACTTTTACTGCTTAGTTGATCCTGTGTACATTGCTATACCTGATCCTTTTCTAACTAACTCGCTAGCCTAACTTAACAGATATATTCTTATCCTAAGTGCACCTCTAACAAATTCCGTTTGAGTGGAGGAAGTGCTCGTGCTCTTACATTATTTTTATTCTATTTTTCTTTTATTTTTCAAGGCACATATGTTCATTTTCTGGCTTAAACCAGTGTTGTTACATGAGACAGGAAAGTTCTTAATCGAACTTGATTTATTAGCAACACAGTAACCACCCTGTTATGCGTGATCACATCTAATTTAATCCAATCTTCTGTGGGATTTAAAACAGACATTAAACAAAGAGTAATCTGATATCACGGCAAGAAATTTTCTGACGGTATAGAGGTGATTATTTTCAAATTCTTAAGGAAAACCTAAAATTGACAGCCAGACGTTTGGGTCTTAGGTGCAGTTGGGTGTTGAGTGTTTGATCCCAAACAGACATGGAATGCTAAATCAGTCTAGAACTGAGGTTTTGGAATGGCCCTCCCTTGAGGATTTTGTAATCATGCATAATGTATGATCTTTCTAAAAAACAGTAGTTTTAACAGTTCTTAAAAACAACTATTTGTCAACTGTTGACAAATGCCTCACCTTAAGCTTAATGTCACACTTCCTTGTAGGAAGTTAATCTGAGCTGGTATGCTCTCAAAAGAATGTTGCTTCCCTTTAGTTACAGCTGTCTTTTAAGCCTGCCAACTATCTGATATATGACACACAACATTCTCAGGCTTAAACCACTGTTGTTACACACACAGGAAATTCCTTAATCAAACTTAATTGATTAGAGACACAGTAACCAACCTGTTCTTTTGGATAACATCTGACCTCATCTAGTGTCCTAAGAATACTTTTGCTTTGTGGCTGGTGCTAATGTTAATGCCTTTATGATCAACTATCGTGCTATGCAACAGTTTTGTAGTATTTGTCTTTTTTGTCTATTTTTTTAAAATGTTGCTGCATATTAAACACATTTTTCTATTTGTGCTTATTCACAGCAACAAAATGTTCAAGCACACTCTAATTGCAGGTAAGACAAGCCAGTCCAGTAACTATTTTCTTAAGGGTTCATTTAATCCAAATAACATGAACACACATTTTCTCAATGGAATTTGATTTCTGGTGCTTAGTATTGCAACATTGCATTCAATAAATTGAACTCAAAACACTTTATTTTAGGATACATACTGTTAAATAACCATTTTTATACCATGGTCTGGGGGAATACTCAATTCTGATTGGCTGCAGGGTGTCCATTAACCCCTGATATATGGACACCTACTAAGTAGTTCCAGTCAAATTGTCTGTTCACTGCTCTAAATTATGCGCTAGCTGGCCTATCCACATGAAAAAAAATCGGAATATTTTATTTCCAACACTGAGTGCAGTCCGTCAGTCCTTTAGTGCCTTATCCTCTGAACACCACAGGGTGGCGACTGTAACACACAAGCTGCAGAAAGTACACTTCCCCTTAAAAGTGAATAATTGCACATCCTGTTCGCTGTTCAACTCTCTACTTCAGGCTGCAGCCACAGTAACGTTACACACGGCCAATCATTTATTCGTGAAAATCTTAATATTGATTTGGGGACAATGACATGACTGGTTAGCTAGCTAGTGTTGTTGTTAAACATACTGTCAAATTATATTTACTGTTTGTAAACTGTATGCAATGTTATTGACTTTGAATCTTGCTAGCATAGCGTTAGCTTTCTGGCTCATCCCTGAGTGGACTAGAATATCTACCGTTGCCAAGTCGTATCTATGGTCCGCCCTATTTACTGGAGGAGAACCTTACAGGAGGGTAAAGATTGTTATAGGTATTAGTCAAACCATCAGGCATTACCAGGGATACTTAGTTATGGCTTGTGAAAAACTTCATATTTTGATTGTAAAACACATGAAAACATAAATTAATGGTCTTAATTTATTTTCTGTGGCAAGTGACCATGGTGTAAGCGGGATAATACCCTTTGAGGTGTCCATAATCAGGAATTACTGGACTTCGCGGAGACAATGGTCCAAAGAGCCAACTTATATAGACTGTAAAAAAGGCAATATGATACTTTTGTGCAATTTATTACTCTGCATTCTACTCTGCCATTAAAGAATTTTCAGTACAGACTGTAGTTTCTGGGCTGTCCTCCTCAAAGTTGTCGACGTGTAGTATGTTGATAAAAGAATTCTACGGAGGCAAGGCTGGGTGGAATGATGGAGCAGTCTTTATTGAAACAGACTTCAGGTAGCCCAGCATCCGAGCAGAGTGTGGCCGCACATCTGGTGTTCTCCAATCTAGGGCAAGGTAATGCCAAACGCTTTGCCCTCTGCACTATCAGAACTCCTACGCCTTCGATCTTAGGAATTCTACCAAATGCCACCCCCCTTTCTCTGGTGTGGGGGCCTTTTTTAAAGTCTGTTCTCCATAACTGCCTTCTTCTCCCAATTGGTCGCTTTGGTGGGTTCAAGGTACATCTATCCAATGGGAAAGAAGAGAGGGATGGGTCTGCCTCACATCCTCTATGAAATAACTCTTGTGTGTGCTACTTAACTTTGCTGATGTCAGCTAAAGTGGACAGGATGGTCTCTCTATACTTAGATGACAATGTATACCTTGAGTTAGCTCTAAACCTCTGGTGTGGGCTCCTTCCTGTAGCTTATCTCTGATGCCCACCTCAGGGCTGATCAGGGCTCCTGGTTATGGGGACCCTCACACTGTCACATTCCCGCAGTTGTCTAAGGGGAGCGTATGGTCCCATCTCATCCTGTCTTCCTCCTATTCACTATTGTCTTAGAACCCAGGATGTGTAGGAAACACACAGATACTACAAGACCTTACTGTATAAGTTGGTACTACCGCAAGAATAATCATTCTGCTTGTAGCACTAACTGCAAACAAAACTAATTGAGTCATGTTATTGTTATGTCTTGAAAAATGTTGTGTTGAAATAGACATGTATATGCTCTAATCCTACCCTCTTAAGTTACATAGGGGTATGGAGTGGCTGAGAAAGAGACACCATTCAACCTATGTTACTGTACCATCAAAATAATTGAATGAATCATTTTGAAGCTGTTATTTTTAGGTAAAAAGAAGTTACATGATGCTTTAATTAAGGGGACCTACTTAAATTAAAAGGTTATTCATGATTACTAATAGTGCCAATTTATGCAGACTATAAAAAAGTCAATATGATGCTTATATACATGTTAATAAGAAAGTTATTGAAGTTAAAATGTATTGGTTTATATGTGTACACTATGGACACTGTAAAGTAAATTCCATTTACCTCCAATGTCTTGGGGTGACTGCAGAGATCTCAAAGAACAGTAATTCATTAACATTGTAAAATAAAAACAAACCTGTCTGTAATGCCAGAAACCAGTAGAAGTGACTGAGAAAACCTGTGGCATCTTTTGATTTTGTATTTTTGGATGAAATGACGTGTTACGCTATATTTATTTTTCACTTATGTTTTTATCCCTAACATTGACCAAATCTGTCTGTTTTGAAGAACTCTGCTTGATCATCGCCGGTCTGGGTAAGTTAATGACAAGCATTAAACATACTTGAAAATTCTTAATCATAATTAAAAATCTTTCTAGACGTTTCCAAGATGGAAAAATAAAAAATGTCTTCAAATTATAATGCCTTGATGTTCCTCCATGTCTCAGCCTCCTCCACCAGGCTGGTGTGTTACTATGTCAGCTCAGCTGAAAATAGAACTGAGGACGGAGAGTTCTGGATTTCAGATATCGATCCGAACCAGTGTACACATCTGATCTATTCCTTTTCTGACATTAACAACCAACATGAGCTGGTTCCCAACAGTGAAGCTGACATTCAATGCTATGAGTCCTTTAAAAGACTCAAAACCAGGTCAATGTTTTTAGCTTCTAGGTATGATATCAGTCACCTGCATGCTCTCCTGATTCCAGGTAACCAAGTACAAAAAGTGTCTATGCTGTCGATGGGTGGTATTGGGCAGTAAATTATGGCAGCGTCAAAGAGTGATGAACAAATATCTGACTTTTACGTTTTCCTGACCTTACCACTCCAACGACAACCAAGCAGACAACAACAACTACTGAGGCCACAAAAATACACACTACTACAACCACAGCTCGCCCTACCACAACCACTACTCCCCCTACAACAGTCACTACAATCCCTGCTACCACAACCACAACTGCTACTATAACAATTCCAGTTTCCCCTACCGTAACCACTATAATCCTACCTAACACGACAACTACATCACCTCCCACCACAACTGCTACAACCCCCCCTACAACAACGACAATAGCTCCCACTACCGCAACCACTCTAACTGCTACAACCAAAACAACAACTCCCCCTACCACAACAAAAGCTCCCCTTACTACGACAACAGTTCAACCAAGCACAACCACAGCTTTCTCCACAATAACCACTAAAGTCCTCCCTTCCACAACTCCCTCTACCACAAGTACTAGCCCCTACTACAACTACAACAACTCCCCCTACAACAACCACTACAGTACACCCTACCACTACCACGGCTCCCGCTACTACAACCACAATGCCCCCAACCACAACCACTACAATGCCCCCAACAACAACGATTACAATGCCGCGTACCACAACCACAGCTCCCCCTACAGCAACAGCTCCCCCTACTACAACCACAACTGCCAAACCTACAACAACAACAGCTCCTGCTACTACAACCACAACTGCCCCACCATCAAATACAACCACTATAATGCCCCCAACCACAAGCACTACAATGCCCCCTACCCCCTACCATTTCCATTTGCTGGTCCCCTACTGTCGACTTGTTGAGGTCTAGCACATAGCTCAATCCTGAAATCCTGAAAGTAAAAACAAGAAGGTGTAGATGTGTATGCTAAAGTGGGTGTGTGTGCAATTTGTGTTGTGCTTTACAACCCTGTATTAGCACATTCCTTTTTGATTACACTGTTGTTTACTACATATCAGTCAGAAAATGCTTGCTTTGTCACTGATGCTAAGCTTTTGTGGGGTATGTTTCCTCTTTGTTATTTAACCACTGTGTAATTAGATGATGCTACTGCTGTTGCTCATTTCTACCAACTTGTTCTGTTGATGTATCGTTACTTTTGCCTTTGTTCAGTTCAGAAAGTCTATTAGCAGCTATATCTGAATATATAGCCAACTAGCCATGCCTTTGATGCTGCTTACATGATAACAGACTTGTCTCTGTTAATAGCTGTAGCTGTGAGATCTTTTTTTTACCTAACCTTTACCTTTAACATGGTGGTGTCATGCTGTTTCAGTGAATAGGACTGGAATTCATAATCAAAAGGGCCTAGCATTAGGTGACTCATTTGGTCATTTAGTCTCAGTTTCCATCTGTGTCTAATTGCTTTGGAAATTGCAGTGTTGCAATAGTTACCTCACCCTTTACTTACTGTCGCACCCTGTCAACCATCAACACCCTTCCCAATTTAAAACCACACAGTCATCCATTTCTCATACATCCTCCATCAGAGTAGAGAGACTGTATACACCAACATTGTAAGTACTCCTTTTAATCTGATTTTACTCAACCGCATTTTGTAAACTGCTTCGTTGATTCTGTGTACATTGCTATACCTGCTCCATTTCTAACTAAGTCACTAGCCTAACTGAACATATTGGAAGGTTCATCCAGCAGGAACGTAAAGAATTTTTCCCTTTTCATTCTTTTGAACCTAATATTATGGTTATTGTGTGTGCGCCAAATATGTGAATGTTGTCACAAAAATCACAAAAAAAACTGCAAGGCGTTTTCTTTTAAACGATCATAATGTCTTTACTGTAACAGCATGGTTAAGAATGACTATGATGCATTTCGGCATCAAGATTTCAAAAACATTTTGTTGTTTTTTGTTTTTTCTGAGTTTGTTTGTAAGGTCTAACATGACCATTAAATCACAATAAGAGTAATTTGAATAGTTTAAAAGAGGCTGTCTTGGAGTCTTTTTATGTTTACATGCATTCTTATCCAAAGTGCACCTCAAACAATCTCAGTTTGAGTATAGGAAGCGCTCCTGCTCTTACATTATTTTTATTCTACAATTTTTTAAAAGCACATGTTGTGTTATTCACTTAAACCAGTCTTGTTACATGAGACAGGAAATCCCTTAATCAGACTGATTAGAAAACACAGTGACCACCCTGCTATGTTAGATCACATCTGATCTAATCAGATCTTAAGTGGGATTTTAAACATGCAATAAAAAAGAGTAATCTGATATCTGGGACAGAGGTACAGAGGTAATTATTTTCAAATTCTTCAAGAAAACCTAAAATCATCAGCCAGAACATCTTGGGTCTTGGGTGCAGTTCGGTATTTGATAGCAAACATACATCAAAAGTGGTAAAGTAATGCTAAATCAGGCTGGAACTGAGGTTGTGGAATGGCCCTCCTGACTTGAACCTCATCGAGAACATGTGGAATGTGCTGAAGACACAAGTTTGTGCTAGTAAACTGACAAATTTAGTTCAACTTCACTGATTCTGTCAAGTAAAGTGGTTAAAACTTCAGCCAGAGGACTACTAGAAGGGTGTGGATGGCTATGAAAAACACATAATTTAGGTGAAAATGGCCAAGGGAAATTTTACCAATAGCATGATTGTATGAATATTGTGTAGATTCAGCCACATTTTCAGAAGACCTGTAATAAATTCAATACAGAGCCAAACTTCATGAATGTTTTCTGTGACAAAGTTGAATGTGTTCTTGTGGCTGTAAAACTGTTAATGTTGGAATTTGGGGATTGTAGGCATTCATTTTACTTTGATAAAAACAAAAAAAAACAGTAGTTTGAACAGTAATTAAGGTCAACTGTTTGTCAAATAGCTTACCTTGAGCTTGATAGCTGGACAAGAAATTTTCTGACAGTGCAGAGGTGTAACCAAGACTCAAAGAAATTTGCAAAAAAAAGATGACTCATGTTTGTGAGTGTTTGCCAATTTTTTTTTTCTTTTATAAAATCCATCAGTGTGTTTTAAAGTTGTTCATGTGTGTTCGCCAATTATTCCAGAGGCTCTTTGATTAATGACTGGATGTTCAACAATTATCCTGATAAAGATAAGTAAAAAATATCACAGGTTGAGTGCAAATAGGTGGTCAAGTGCATCTATCGTGGATTGCTATCTTGAGTATGCAGAAAGCTACAGCACCATAGACCAACAAAAAGCTGATATAAAGTCAAAAATGTAGTCTGTTTCCTGCTATTTAAAGTACATGTTATTTTAAACATTTACAGGCACAAAGTCATGTCAGTGTAACAAATATCATGGCACAGTTAATGAGCAAAACTAAAAACCGTAGAGTCAGGAGTTCTGAATAATCAATGACTTTTATCATCTGTTCCTCATACACAAATGTGCATGTTAATGTAGAGATACCCGTATATTTTCTGCTGCTGCTTTAAGGACATATTTCACACTTTGATCCCATGGTTATTGATCAGGATGATACTTCTGATGACCAATCCTGCCTGATCCACACACGCACACACACAGTGAGGCGCAGCATTGTGCCGCCCCCTCCTACATTAAATATCAGTTAATTTGTTTCATATTCACTAAAACAGAGTAGGTGATGGGACAGATGATTACAAAATGGCGGGGCAGATGGTTCAACAGTCGCTGAAATATGATGCAGATAAAACAGACCCATGACTAATGAGTGGGGTTCAATGAAAACTTTTCCCTTGTGGCTGGTGCTAATGTTGAGGCCTGTATATTAATGAGAAACCATCTTGCTAATCAGCAGTTCTGTTATCTGTTGTAGTATTTATATATATTTTTTCCGCATATTAAACACATTTCCTATTTCTGCTTATCCACAGCAACAAAATGTTCAAGCTCACTCTGACTGCAGGTAAGACACGCCAGTCACGTAAGTGTTCCCTTAAGGATTAAGTATCAAGCATATGCACATTACATTTGTTTCTTTTACCTTTGTGTTTGTCGCTAAGAAAAAGGTGAAGACAGCACAGTGTAGATGAGTGGAATTTGATTTCTTGTGCTTTGGACTTTACAGATGCACTGTAAAAAATTCAACCCAAAACACTTCATTTTAAGGTATATATTGTGTAATAACCATTACTGGCATGCATATTAGTAGCATAGTTGTTTTTTATTAGTCATTAAAATAGAACTACCACAAGAATAATCATTCTGCTTTAAAGGCACTAACTGCAAACAAAACTCATTGAGTCATGATTATGTTATGAGTCATAATTAACGTTTGTGTTGAAGTAAACATGTATATAATGCACTAATCCTACTCTCTGAAGTTACATAGGGGGGTTGGAGTGGCTGAGAAAGAGACACCATTCAATCTATGTTACTGTACCACCAAAATGATTGAATGAATCATTTTGAAGCTGTAGTTTTGAGGTTAAAAAACATCACATAATGTTGCTTTAATTAAGTGGACCTAATTAAATGAAAAGGTTATTTATAACTATTAATAAAGAGACAATTTATGAGGACTATAAACAAGTCAATTATGATGCTTATATGCATAGTAATAAGCAAGTTATTAAAATTGAAGTTATTGATTAATGTGTGTACACTATAGAATATAGAATTCTGAAATTTTATAACGTAAAATTAATTTCATTTACCTGCAATGTATTGGGGTGACTGCAGATATAAGTAAGAACAATAATTCATTAACTTTTAAGGATAAAACCTAACCAGTATGTAATGCTAGAACTCCAGTAGAAGTGAGTGAGAAAACCCGTGGTATTTTTAAATTTTGTATTTTGGATGAAATGACTTGTTACACTTTCTTTAATTTCTTTTTTTCTTCTTATCCCTTACACTGGCCAAATCTGTCTTTTTTGAAGGACTCTGCTTGATCATCTCCTGTCTGAGTAAGTTAATGTTATGTATTAAACATAATCGAAAATCCTTAATCAAAATTAAAAATCCTTCTAGAGGTTATATAATGTCCCCAAGTTGTGGAATAATCGATGTCTTCAAATTATAATGCCATGATGTTCCTCCATGTCTCAGCCTCCTCCACCAGGCTGGTGTGTTACTATGACAGCTCAGCTGAAAATAGAGCTGAGGACGGGAAGTTCCAGGTTTCAGATATCGATCCGAACCAGTGTACACATCTGATCTATGCCTTTTCTGACATTAACAACCAACATGAGCTGGTTCCCAACAGTGAAGCTGACATTCAACGCTATGAGTCCTTTAATGGACTCAAAACCAGGTCAGTGTTTTTAGCCTCTAGGTATGATAGAAATTATCTTGAATTTTGTGTTTTGTTAAATGCTGTTTTTTAAAATGTGTCTACCCACAGGAATCCGCTGCTGAAAACACTGTTAGCAGTTGGTGGTATAACCTTTGACACGAGAAAGTAAGTTTCTTAGAAGAACGTTTAAGCCGTATGTATTGCACAAGCAAAAAAGTGAGATGCTGATAGTTGATAACAAAACATTTTCATGAGCAGGCGCTAAGAAAATAAGTAACATTTTTTTATACGGACAGTATATAATAATGAAAATACATACTAACTTGGGGAGGACTAATTTGGCTCTGATCTGGAGATTATATCACCAATCTACAAAAAACATGAGGGCTAAAGCTAATTGAAAAAAAGTGTGAACTTAAGCTTAAACTGAAAATGGTGAAGTATATTGGTTAAACTTCACCTGGCTACTTACAGATGCATCTGCCAGAGCAAATGAATTGTGAAAGACATGAAATTTGTCTAGTTCCCAGGTTATCTGTTTTACTTGTGCTTATACCCTAAAAAAGAGGTTGATACTGTAACTGGTTATGTGGAATATTTTCAATATGATTCAAAATTATGAGTAAAAAACATTTACCCGAGGCTGGATATTTGTGCTTTGCACTGATCTATACATTTGTGTTATTCTACTTGAGAGCACTGTTCTGTCCAAATCTTTAACAGATTCAGTACAATGGCATCAACACAACAGGACAGAACAAAGTTCGTCCAGTCTGTCATCACTCTGCTGAGAGCAAATGGTTTTGATGGGATAAACCTTGACTGGAGGTACCCTGGTGGAGCTCAGAGCCAACCAGAGGACAAGCAGAGATTCACACTGCTGACAAAGGTCAGATCCTGAATTTCTATTGAGTGACAAACATGACGAGAAAATATAAGACTGTATCCTTGACTGAACCATGCTTCTGTGTTGTATAGGAGCTAAAAGACGCATTTGAGGCTGAGGCAACTAACCGTGAGAGATTAATTGTCACTGCGAGTGTGTCTGCTGAGAGAGCCATTATCAATGCCAGTTACGAAGTCACACAGATTGCAATGTAAAAATGAATTCATGTAATTCTCAAGTTTGTATCCATGGTTAACTGTTGTCATGTTATGGTGAACTTGATCTCCTCTGCATTTTATCAGGCACCTGGATTTTATAAATGTGCTGACATTTGACTTTCATGGTCCTTGGGAAAATGTCACAGGACACCACAGCCCCTTATATCGGGGATCCCAAGACACTGGAGACAATATCTACTCAAACACTGCAAGTACAGGGATTCACACTTCAGCTTCCTGGATACCTTTCCATTTAGAGAAGTTCCATCATTGCAATAGCTATTTCTTTTCAACATTTTAGGATTCTGCCATGCAGTACTGGCAGGACCAGGGAGCACCTTCACAAAAGCTAAACTTGGGGTTAGCAACATATGGACGTGCTTTTACCCTCTCCTCTGCATCCAGCAATGTTGGAGCATCGATCAGTGGTGCTGGTGACGATGGCTGCTACACCGGTGTAGAGGGATTCTGGGCCTCTTATGAGGTAAAAACTGCACGATTTAGTGTATTTATATAAAAAGCCTTAATGTATTCTAACCACTTGTACTATTTGTCTAACACCAAATTCTGTTAATTTTAGAAGAATTCACTAGATCGGAATATGTCATTTGACCCTTCATTTCAGACTTGTCTTTACCTTGAAGACATTACAATACAGATGATTCCTGATCAAAAAGTTCCATATGCCACAACAGAAAACCAATGGGTTGGATTTGACAACAAAGACAGCCTTGACGCTAAGGTAATCATGTGTATATCTCCAACTATTGCTCAGTATAGCCATAACAAATGACTGGTTGAGAACAGATCCAGTTTTTCTTTGCTAACAGGACTTGAGCTGCAGAGATTTTTTCTTTTTCATCCTCTCAGGTCAGTTACCTAAAAACTAACAACATTGGAGGAGCTTTGGTCTGGTCTATGGACCTGGATGACTTTAGTGGAAAGTTCTGTAAACAGGGCAACTTCTCCCTCATCAGTCACCTGCATGCTCTCCTGATTCCAGGTACCAAAACAAAAAAGTGTCTATGCTGTCAATTATTGTCAAAGAGTGATGAACAAATATCTAACTTTTTTTCAGGTTTTCCTGACCTTACCACTTCAACAACAGCCAAGCAGACAACCACAACAACTACCCCGGCCACAAACATGCCTACTACTACAACCACAGCTCACCCTACCACAACCAGTGCTCCCCCTAAGACAGTCACTTCAATCCCTGCTACAACTACCAAAACTGCTACTATAACAATCACAGCTTCCTCTACAGTGACCTCCATAATCCTGCCTACCACAACTACTACATTACCTCCTACCAAATCCTCTACAGTTCCTCCTACTACAACAACAACCCCCCATACTAAAACCACAACAAAAATATCTACTAAAACCACAACAACAGCTCCCCCTACTACAACTACAACAACCCAAATTACTAAAACAACATCAACTCCCCGTACCACAATGACAGCAAACGCACATACTACAACAACAGCTCCACCTACTACAACCACAACAACAGCTCCCCCTACTACAACCACAGCAACCCCACCTATAACAGCCACTACAATGACCCCTATTACAACCACAGTGCCCCCTACCACAAGCACAACTGCCTCTATCACAACAACAACAGCACCCCCTACTGCAACCACAAGTGTCCCACCTTCCACAACCACAGCAACTGCCCCTACCACAACCATACCTGCCCCTATCAGAACAACAGCCTCCCATACTACAACCACAACAGCTCCTCCTACTACAACCACAACTATGCCACCTTCCACTACGTCAAAAACGCCCACTACCACAACTTTCCCACATTCCACTATCACAACCCCCCCTACCACAACTACCCCTATCACAACCACAACAACTCCCAATGCTACAACAACTGCCCCACTTACAACAATCACAACATTGCCCCCTTCCACAACCACAACTGCCCTTGTCACAACAACAGCTGCTTCTACTACAACCACAACAACCCCACCTACTACAGCAACAACTGCCCCACCTACAACAACCACTACCATGTCTCTTACTACGACAACTACCCCATCCACAACAACCACTACAATGCAACTTACCACGAGCACAACTGCCCTTATCACAACAACATCTCCCACTACTACAACCACTACAATGTCTCCCACTACAACCACAACAACACCACCTACTACCACAACTCCCCCTAATACAACCACAACTGCCCCAACAACCTCTTCTATGCTCCCTACAACAAGCACAACTGCACCTATCACAACAATGACAGCTCCCCCTATTACAATCACGACAACTCCCCCTACTAGAACGACAACTGCCCTACTTAGAACAATCACAACAATGCCACCTTCAACAACCACAACTGCCCTTATCACAATAACTCCCTCTACTAAAACCGCAACTGCCCCACCGACATCAACCACTACAATGTCTCCTAATACAACCAGAACTACTCCATCCACAACAATGACTACAATGCCCCCTACCACAACCACAATAACTCCCCCTACTACAACTACAACTGCCACACCTTCCACAACCACAACTCCCCCTACCACAACCACAACTGCCCCTATCACAACAACGACAGCTCCCCCTACCATAACCACAACTGCCCCTATCACAACAACGACAGCTCCCCCTACCACAACCACAACTGCCCCTATCACAACAACGACAGCTCCCCCTACTACAACCACAACTGCCCCACCTACAACAACCATTACAATGCCCCCTACAACTGCCCTGATCACAACAGCTCCCCCTACTACGACCACAACAGCTCCCCCTCCTACAACCGCAACAAACACCACTGCTACAACCACAAGTGCCCCACCTACAACAACCACTATGATGCACCCTACTACAACCACAACTGCCCCACCTACAACAACCACTACAATACCCACAACCACTACAATGATGCCTACCACTACCACAGCTCCCCCTACAACAACAGAAGCTCCCCCTGCTACAACCACATCTGCCCCACCGACAACAACCACTACAATGCCCCCTACTACAACCACTACAATGTCTTCTACCACAACAACAGCTCCCCTACCTATTACAACCACTACAATACCCCCAACCACAACAATGCCGCCTACCACTACCACAGCTCCCCCTGCTACAACCACATCTGCCCCACCTACAATTACCACTACAGTGCCCCCTACGACAACTGCCCCTGTCACAACAACAGCTCCCCCTACTATGACCACTACCATGTCTCCAACCACAACATCTCCGCTTACTACAACCACAACAACCCAACCTACTACAGCCACAACTGCCCCACTTACAACAACCACTACAATACCCCCTACCACAGCCACTACAATGGCACCTACCACTACCACAACTCCCCCTACAACAACAGAAGCTCCCCCTGCTACAACCACATCTGCTCCACCTACTACAACCACTACAATGTCTTCTACCATAACAACAGCTCCCCTACCTACTACAACCACTACAATACCCCCAACCACAACAATGCCGCCTACCACTACCACAGCTCCCACTACAACAACAACAGCTCCCCCTGCTACAACCACATCTGCCCCACCTACAATTACCACTACAGTGCCCCCTACGACAACTGCCCCTGTCACAACAACAGCTCCCCCTACTATGACCACTACAATGTCTCAAACCACAACAACATCTCCGCTTACTACAACCACAACAACCCAATCTACTACAGCCACAACTGCCCCACCGACAACAACCACTACAATACCCCCAACCACACCCACTACAATGGCGCCTACCACTACCACAGCTCCCCCTACAACAACAGAAGCTCCCCCTGCTACAACCACATCTGCCCCACCTACAACAACCACTACAATGCTCCCTACTACAACCACTACAATGTCTTCTACCATAACAACAGCTCCCCTACCTACTACAACCACTACAATACCCCCAACCACAACAATGCCGCCTATCACTACCACAGCTCCCCCTACAACAACAGCTCCCCCTGCTACAACCACATCTGCCCCACCTACAATTACCACTACAGTGCCCCGTACGACAACTGTCCCTGTCACAACAACAGCTCCCCCTACTATGACCACTACAATGTCTCCAACCACAACAACATCACCGCTTACTACAACCACAACAACCCAACCTACTACAGCCACAACTGCCCCACCTACAACAACCACTACAATACCCCCAACCACAGCCACTACAATGACACCTACCACTACCACAGCTCCCCCTACAACAACAGAAGCTCCCCCTGCTACAACCACATCTGCCACACCTACAACAACCACTACAATACTCCCTACTACAACCACTACAATGTCTTCTACCACAACAACAGCTCCCCTACCTATTACAACCACTACAATACCCCCAACCACAACAATGCCGCCTACCACTACCACAGCTCCCCTACCTATTACAACCACTACAATACCCCCAACCACAACAATGCCGCCTACCACTACCACAGCTCCCCCTACAACAACCACTACAGTGCCCCCTACTACAACCACTACAATGTCTCCTACCACAACAACAGCTCCCCTCCCTACTGCAACCACTACAGTACCCCCAACCACAACAATGCCGCCTACCACTACCACAGCTCCCCCTACAACAACAGCTCCCCCTGCTACAACCACATCTTCCCCACCTACAACAACCACAACAATGCCCCCTACTAGAAGCACAACTGCCCCTATACTAACAGCTCTCCCTACTACAACCACAACAACTCCCACTACTACAACTACAACTGCCCCACCTTCCACAACCACAACTCCCCCTACCACAACCACCCCTATCACAACAACGACAACACCCCCTACTACAACCACAACTGCCCCACCTACAACAACCATTACAATGCCCCCTACAACAACTGCCCTTATCACAAAAGCTCCCCCTACTACGACCACAACAGCTCCCCCTCCTACAACCGCAACAAACACCACTGCTACAACCACAAGTGCCCCACCTACAACAACCACTATGATGCACCCTACTACAACCACAACTGCCCCACCTACAACAACCACTACAATACCCCCAACCACAACCACTACAGTGATGCCTACCACTACCACAGCTCCCCCTACAACAACAGCTCACACTGCTGCAACCACATCTGCCCCAACTACAACAACCACTACAGTGCCCCCTACTACAACCACTACAATGTCTCCTACCACAACAACAGCTCCGATTACTACTACCACAACAACTCAATCTACTACAGCCACAACTGCTCCACCTACAACAACCACTACAATACCCCCAACCACAACCACTACAATGCCGCCTACCACTACCACAGCTCCCCCGACAACAACACCTCCCCCTGCTACAACCACATCTGCCCCATGGACAACAACCACTACAGTGCCCCCTACTACAACCACTACAATGTCTTCTACCACAACAACAGCTCCCCTACCTATTACAACCACTACAATACCCCCAACCACAACAATGCCGCCTACCACTACCACAGCTCCCCGACCTATTACAACAACTACAATACCCCCAACCACAACAATGCCGCCTACCACTACAACAGCTCTCCCTGCTACAACCACATCTGCCCCACCTACAATTACCACTACAGTGCCCCCTACGACAACTGCCCCTGTCACAACAGCTCCCCCTACTATGACCACTACAATGTCTCAAACCACAACAACATCTCCGCTTACTACAACCACAACAACCCAACCTACTACAGCCACAACTGCCCCACCTACAACAACCACTACAATACCCCCAACCACAGCCACTACAATGACACCTACCACTACCACAGCTCCCCCTACAACAACAGAAGCTCCCCCTGCTACAACCACATCTGCCACACCTACAACAACCACTACAATACTCCCTACTACAACCACTACAATGTCTTCTACCACAACAACAGCTCCCCTACCTATTACAACCACTACAATACCCCCAACCACAACAATGCCGCCTACCACTACCACAGCTCCCCTACCTATTACAACCACTACAATACCCCCAACCACAACAATGCCGCCTACCACTACCACAGCTCCCCCTACAACAACAACAGCTCCCCCTGCTACAACCACATCTGCCCCACCTACAACAACCACTACAGTGCCCCCTACTACAACCACTACAATGTCTCCTACCACAACAACAGCTCCCCTACCTACTGTAACCACTACAATACCCCCAACCACAAACACTACAATGCCGCCTACCACTACCACAGCTCCACCTACAACAACAGCTCCTCCTGCTACAACCACAACCGCCCCACGTACAACAACCACTACAATGTCTCCTACAACAACAACAGATCCCCCACCTACTACAACCACTACAATACCCCCAACCACAACCACTACAATGCCGCCTACCACTACCACAGCCCCCCCTACAGCAACAACAGCTCCCACCGCAACAACCACATCTGACCCATCTACAACAACCACCACAATGCCCGCTACGACAACTGCCCCAACTATGACCACAACAGCTCCGCCTACTACAACCACAACAACCCCCCATGGTACAACCACAACTGGCCCACCTACAACAACCACTACAATGTCTTTTACCACAACAACAGCTCCCCCTACTACACCCACAACAACCCCCCCTGCTACAACCACAATAACCCCCCATGCTACAACCACAACTGCCCCACCTACAACAACCACTACAATGCCCCCTACTATAACCACAACTGCCCCACCTACAGCAACCACTACAATGCCCCCTACTATAACCACAACTGCCCCTATCAAAACAACAGCTCCCCCTACTACGACCACAACAGCTCCCCCTCCTACAACCGCAACAAACACCACTGCTACAACCACAAGTGCCCCACCTACAACAACCACTATGATGCACCCTACTACAACCATAACTGCCCCCCCTACAACAACAGCTCACACTGCTACAACTACATCTGCCCCAACTACAACAACCACTACAGTGCCCCCTACTACAACAACTATAATGTCTCCTACCACAACAACAGCTCCCCTACCTACTGCAACCACTACAATACCCCCAACCACAACAATGCCGCCTACCACTACCACAGCTCCCCCTACAACAACAACAGCTCCCCCTGCTACAACCACATCTGCCCCACCTACAACAACCACTACAATGCCCCCTGCTACAACCACAACCACCCCACGTACAACAACCACTACAATGTCTCCTAACACTACCACAGCTCCCCCTACAACAACAGCTCCCCCTGCTACAACCACATCTGCCCCACCTACAATCACCACTACAGTGCCCCCTACTACAACCACTACAATGTCTCCTACCACAACAACAGCTCCCCTACCTACTGTAACCACTACAATACCCCCAACCACAAACACTACAATGCCGCCTACCACTACCACAGCTCCACCTACAACAACAGCTCCTCCTGCTACAACCACAACCGCCCCACGTACAACAACCACTACAATGTCTCCTACAACAACAACAGATCCCCCACCTACTACAACCACTACAATACCCCCAACCACAACCACTACAATGCCGCCTACCACTACCACAGCCCCCCCTACAGCAACAACAGCTCCCACCGCAACAACCACATCTGACCCATCTACAACAACCAACACAATGCCCCCTACGACAACTGCCCCAACTATGACCACAACAGCTCCGCCTACTACAACCACAACAACCCCCCATGGTACAACCACAACTGGCCCACCTACAACAACCACTACAATGTCTTTTACCACAACAACAGCTCCCCCTACTACACCCACAACAACCCCCCCTGCTACAACCACAATAACCCCCCATGCTACAACCACAACTGCCCCACCTACAACAACCACTACAATGCCCCCTACTATAACCACAACTGCCCCTATCACAACAACGATAGCTCCCCCTACTACAACCACAACTGCCCCACCTACAGCAACCACTACAATGCCCCCTACTATAACCACAACTGCCCCTATCAAAACAACAGCTCCCCCTACTACGACCACAACAGCTCCCCCTCCTACAACCGCAACAAACACCACTGCTACAACCACAAGTGCCCCACCTACAACAACCACTATGATGCACCCTACTACAACCATAACTGCCCCCCCTACAACAACAGCTCACACTGCTACAACTACATCTGCCCCAACTACAACAACCACTACAGTGCCCCCTACTACAACAACTATAATGTCTCCTACCACAACAACAGCTCCCCTACCTACTGCAACCACTACAATACCCCCAACCACAACAATGCCGCCTACCACTACCACAGCTCCCCCTACAACAACAACAGCTCCCCCTGCTACAACCACATCTGCCCCACCTACAACAACCACTACAATGCCCCCTGCTACAACCACAACCACCCCACGTACAACAACCACTACAATGTCTCCTAACACTACCACAGCTCCCCCTACAACAACAGCTCCCCCTGCTACAACCACATCTGCCCCACCTACAATCACCACTACAGTGCCCCCTACGACAACTGCCCCTGTCACAACAACAGCTCCCCCTATTATGACCACTACAATGTCTCCAACCACAACAACAGCTCCGCTTACTACAACCACAACAACCCAACCTACTACAGACCCACCTACAACAACCAGTACAATGCCCCCTACTATAACCACAACTGCCCCATTTACAACAACCACTACAATGTCTCCTACTACAACAACAGCTTCCCCTACTACAACCACAACAACCCCCCCTGCTACAACCACAACTGCCCCACCTACAACAACCACTACAATGCCCCCTACTATAACTACAACTGCCCCATCTACAACAACCACTACAATGTCTCCTACTACAACAACAGCTTCCCCTACTACAACCACAACAACCCCCCCTGCTACAACCACAACTGCCCCACCTACAACAACCACTACAATGCCCCCTACTATAACCACAACCACCCCACGTACAACAACCACTACAATGTCTCCTAACACTACCACAGCTCCCCCTACAACAACAGCTCCCCCTGCTACAACCACATCTGCCCCCCCACCTACAATCACCACTACAGTGCCCCCTACGACAACTGCCCCTGTCACAACAACAGCTCCCCCTATTATGACCACTACAATGTCTCCAACCACAACAACAGCTCCGCTTACTACAACCACAACAACCCAACCTACTACAGGCCCACCTACAACAACCAGTACAATGCCCCCTACTATAACCACAACTGCCCCATCTACAACAACCACTACAATGTCTCCTACTACAACAACAGCTTCCCCTACTACAACCACAACAACCCCCCCTGCTACAACCACAACTGCCCCACCTACAACAACCACTACAATGCCCCCTACTATAACCACAACCACCCCACGTACAACAACCACTACAATGTCTCCTAACACTACCACAGCTCCCCCTACAACAACAGCTCCCCCTGCTACAACCACATCTGCCCCCCCACCTACAATCACCACTACAGTGCCCCCTACGACAACTGCCCCTGTCACAACAACAGCTCCCCCTATTATGACCACTACAATGTCTCCAACCACAACAACAGCTCCGCTTACTACAACCACAACAACCCAACCTACTACAGGCCCACCTACAACAACCAGTACAATGCCCCCTACTATAACCACAACTGCCCCATCTACAACAACCACTACAATGTCTCCTACTACAACAACAGCTTCCCCTACTACAACCACAACAACCCCCCCTGCTACAACCACAACTGCCCCACCTACAACAACCACTACAATGCCCCCTACTATAACCACAACTGCCCCATCTACAACAACCACTACAATGTCTCCTACCACAACAACAGCTTCCCCTACTACACCCACAACAACCCCCTCTGCTACAACCACAATAACCTCCCATGCTACAACCAAACCTGCCCCACCTACAACAACCACTACAATGCCCCCTACTATAACCACAACTGCCCCATCTACAACAACCACTACAATGTCTCCTACTACAACAACAGCTTCCCCTACTACAACCACAACAACCACCAATGCTACAAACACAACAGCCCCCCCTGCAACAACCACAACTGCCCCACCTACAACAACCACTACAATGCCCCCTACTATAACCACAACTGCCCCATCTACAACAACCACTACAATGTCTTCTACCACGACAACAGCTCCCCCTACTACACCCACAACAACCCCCTCTGCTACAACCACAATAACCTCCCATGCTACAACCACAACTGCCCCACCTACAACAACCACTACAATGCCCCCTACTATAACCACAACTGCCCCATCTACAACGACCACTACAGTGTCTCCTACCACAACAACAGCTTCCCCTACTACAACCACAACAACCTCACTTTCTACAATCACAACAGCCCCCCCTACAACAACCACTGCAATGTTCCTAACCACAACTACTACAGTGCCCCCTACCGCTACCACAGCTCCAATCCCCTGTGATGGCAAGAGTCATGCCAATTTCCCTGTGCCTAACAACCCAAATTCTTATTACAAATGTGCAGGTCAGAAATCCTTCATTTTACAATGCGACCCAGGTTTGATCTTCAAAGTAGGTTGTGACTGCTGTGAACAGCCATGAAGAATTGCACATGAAATTATTCAACTGTCATTAGCGACTGGGTGGCAAATAACGATTATTCACTGTTGACTGACATTTAAAAAATTCTACAGCAGTATAGACTTAAATCTAATAATAAAAATAATTTGCAGAGAAATCTGCAATATCATACATAAACTCTCTGTCCCAAAAGAAATGACAGAAAAAAGAAAATTATCAAATCTCTTTCTTTTATTCTTATTTTTCTTTTTTTTTTTTGGTGATACATTTTGTATAGATTTTTAAACACAAATATGCAGGTGGAGGTTACAGAACCTTTATTTTATCAAATCTCTAAGTTCTCTGTCACAAAAAAGCTGTGCTATGCATTCAGGTCATTACACGCAATCTTTTAGCATTTAATTACTCTCATCAATTGCAAGTGTGTATACATATTAAGAGTGATAACATCTTAACATCACATGCCTGTCAATATACAATATTTATTCATTTATCAATATATAACACCTACAACATGTGCTGTGCACTTACAATTGTTATCCCAGTGGTGTTAATTTGACATCTAGCTATATCATTTTTAGATGGGTATGTTCTGCTGTTGTTTTTTTTCTGCCATCAGTCAATCTGACAAGCCATACTTGATTACATGGTGGTTTTAGTTACATGCCATTGCTGGCAGTGCTGACTCTATTGTATGGGTGTGCTGGTTTCTTTACATTTAGGTGAGTGACAGAGTGATTAGATTCGTCTTATATAATGACACAAATGTTGTGTATTGCACATATTTACATACTGTATGTCTAAATGTAAATGCATACTAATAAATATTATGTATTATATATGTATCATATTATAAACCCTTTTTATAACATGTGTGCCTACTAACAGGACTGCATTGTCGATATATTGTGTTACAGTGTTGTTTAGCTAGTCAAGATCGCAAGAAGCTGTTCCCATTAGTATCGTATCTCTGAAGGTTTCGTGAGGTATAAGTGAGCTGTCAACAATTAAATGTTCCAAATATGTATTAACAGCCTATCATGTATAGCCAACTGGTTATAAATACTTTATTTTTAATCGATAAACAGAGTATAATTGGCAATAGGACCTACCTTATTAAAAGGCACTCTGCCATTTGGAGGTAGCAGCAATCAGTTAAACACAAGTGGCATGGCATTTATAAGTAGCACATGCTTCTTAAGTTGTATAATCTATTTCCACATGGTCTTTGCCAAAGTGTATTAACAATAGTCAGCAATTACATACATGATCAACACAACAAAAGCCTATCGAATGTCACTTTTGATCTTGCAGCCTGTCTGCATGACAGAAGAAAAGACATTTTTGAACTTGTAAAGTGATAATCCACATCGACTGCAAACATAGCACTCTGTCAGTCTTTAAAGGGGTAAAAAATACTGACAGAACCAGTGTTGTGCCTGAATGCATTCAGTGAATGGTCATTCATCAACTCATTCATATTTTGAACGTGAACTAAACATATGTATTTCTGCCTGATGAACATTATTGTGAACGTGTTCATTCTGATGTTTGTGAACACCGCTCTCTCACAGTTTAACACACACCTTAAACAGGCCTTTATATGTTGCAGAAAAACACCCAATCTGGCAACACCAGCCACCACAGAAGACACAATGCTACATGCATCATCAATGCTAAGCATGGAGACAAAAACAAATGAAGGCAGCAGCACTACCTAAGACACTGCCCCCACCATAAATGCGGCATCTTCGTATGATTACTTAAAACAATTTTATGAAAAGTGATGTCAGTGATGATCCAGGTGGGAAATCTGACCTTTTTGTGTAAACTTTGCCCACTGGGTTTCAAGAAGAAACTCTGTACATCAACAACATCAACAGCAAACCTGAAACGGCACATTGAACTAAAGCACCCGACCAGCTTTTCAAGGTATGTGCAAGTGAAAACAGATCGTCTACCACCCAAATCGCATCAACGGCGTAAAGTAGCAGTTCCATTGTCTTCATCTCCCAGTCGCATCTGGGCAACATGGTTTTGCAGTATATTGTCAGAAAGCTGCAGTTTCAGTGTTTAATCTTTTAATATAATGGTATGATCAAAAGTAGTCAAAAACAGCCAATTATATCCCTGACGTCTCACCTTCAAACACAATCTCATTTGGCCATCCATGAAAAAGTTCCCACTTTAACCTCCCGCTTTTCTATAGGAATACATGCTTCTTATGGGCAATGCACTAGTAAAAACCTGCCTTTTCGGCGTGTCAGTCGCACCGGAGCTGTACCAGAGAAAACAACATGATCTGCTGGCCGGGTTAGCAGGGATTGAGCCCATAGCTGATGACATCCTCGTAGTTGGCTGTGGGGACACGGAGAAGGAAGCTGTATGTGACCACGATGCACACCTCATTGCTGTTATGGATAGATGCAGGGAAGTGAAGCTGAGGCTGAGCCTGAAGAAGCTGCAGTTTTGTGTGAGGGAGGTCCACTTCCATGGCCACATACTGTCGATGGAGGGCCTCAAAGCTGACCCTGAGAAGGTCAGGGTGGTCAAGGACGTGCCAAACCCCGCAGATGCAAAAGGCATTCAGAGATGTGTGGACCGCTGAGGAGCCTGCTGGGCAAAGAGGTGCTGTGGCACTGTGTAACCTAGCGGTGAATGGGCAGGTTATGGTCCGCTTCAATGGCGGTAGCTCCAGCTAGCTCAATGACATGGCAGGCAACGTGGGATTTCCGCACATACTTTTATTCCACTGTAACTTACAGACCATACCAAGCCATGTCTCTACGGCTGTAGTTATCACATGCATACATGCCTTGACAAACACAGGCCGAGGATCCTAAACCAACACATCATAATATAATGTAAAATAAAAGGGGTCTTCACTCCACTGGTGGCATTGCATATGGTGGAGTGGAAGTACAGCTGCTCTTCTTCTAGGTACAGGTTACAATTCACTAAACAAAAGGAGGCGCCACATAGTGGTGATACATTCAATAAATCCGACTGTTTCATATTTCCCCCTGGTGAACAAAAGACTGTCCTCAGCCACAGCATGACAAGTATCCAAGCGTCACTTTGCATTTTGTAATTCATTACTCCATATAAAGTTAGTCGCAACACTCAGGGCAAGCCATACACAGCACAAGACATTACCAAGCTACACTTAGCATTTTGTGATACATCACTTAATGGAAAGTCAGCGATAACACACAAGGTCATCACGGGGGTTACAGACAAGCTGAGAGTGAAGCATCAGGCAATGAAGCTGACTTATGACAGATCTGCAAGGGATCTACTGGAGCTGAACATTGGCCATCCCATCAGAATGAAACCACTCCCGGGTGACAGGATGGCGGAGAGGCGTATGTTTGCAGCAGGTGGAACTGCAGTCCTATCTCGTCAACGTGGAGGGAACAGTGTATCGTCACAACACGTTCGATATCCGTCCAGCAGAGGTTGCCCCTCCACAGCTGTCAGCCCACACAGAATGGTCTCCTGAGCAGCCTGTGGACTTGGGTGCAACTGAAGGGGGCCATGCGAGTGGGGGCAACGTGTTGGAAGTCGTCAGCCACCCTGCAACGTCTCAAAGATTGTCAGCCACAAGGTCATCACCATCTCCCCCACGGGCTGTGACACGGACCGGAAGCATAGCAGTCCTCCAGACAGACTTGACCTCTAGGTTATACACTAGAATTTTTAAAAAAGTGGACTTGTTAGAATGTTAAAAGTCAGTTAAAATGCATATAGTTGTCCATCCCCTTTATAAGTAATAGGGTAGTTGTAAGCCTTTGTTTAATTGTGTCACAGGTTGTGTTTGTTAAAGTTTACATTAGTGTTAAAGTGCAGTTAAAGCACACGGTTTCCCATATCATTCATATATATATATATATATATATATATATATATATATATATATATATATATATATATATATATATATACATATATATATATATATATATATATATATGCACTCTGGTTATATGCAGTGGCGG
Organism: Acanthopagrus latus; assembly: GCF_904848185.1. Classification (NCBI taxonomy): domain Eukaryota; kingdom Metazoa; phylum Chordata; class Actinopteri; order Spariformes; family Sparidae; genus Acanthopagrus; species Acanthopagrus latus. Next base: position 688,865 of record NC_051056.1, read on the forward strand.
TTTTTTCGTATATATGTGTGTGTGTGTGTTTTATCAAGGTGTGTCTGCTGCTGCTGCTGAAAGTCTCACACAGAGTCTGTGAGGAAGGGTAGCCGGGAGGGGACAGGCTCACCTACTGGGGCAGGGGGATTCATCTAATAGTGCACAACAAATGCAGTTTGTAGGATAAAGTCAATCACATCATGAATTCCTTCCACATGAAGGAAATTTCAGTCTAAAGAATATTGTGAATAAAAGCACATAGTTTCACATATGTTTTGGGGGTTCGATTAAATTATGAAATATATTACAAAACGAGGTGAATTGGTTTAGTCTTAACTCTTGGTTAACTCTTGGTTGACGATGTTGGGAGGGGTCACGTGTTGATTGTCAAATAAACACATGGATAAGAAGAGGACACAGCCATCAGGTGCCTAGTTCTGGAAAAAGAGAGAAGAAGAAGAGGAGAAAAGAGCGAAAGATAAAGGCATGGAGCCATGTCATCTACTCTTCATAAGTGTGACCATGCATGTAATGAGATGAAATAACGTTAATTAGTATAAGTTAGGCTAACTCGTATGTTTGTTAGCCTCTTGCTACACTGCTGGCTAAAATAGTAGATGACAACAGCATCCGTTTTCAGTCCAGCTGACCAGCAAACATTATATCTAATTCATTTCACCCTAGTAATGTAACACAACATGACTAGCTCACATATTGTTTGTTAAACATCACGCTAGGTCCTGTGCTGCTCAGTAAAGTGAATTATCAGTTCTGTAATCTTCTGTAAGACGTATATTTCACAGATATCGTGATGTAGCTTTCTGAGTCAATTGGAGTGTCATGTATATAATTAGCCATCAACCAAGGAGGTTGTGTTTTGTTTTTTATTCATTTGTTTCCTATTCTAAAAGTTGGATACATTATGCTTAATAACAGATTTAATTGTGCTATTCCTGCATTGATCATTCATGTTGTATTTTAATGCAAATGCAGGGGACTTTTTAAATATTTTGGAGCACCCTCTGCCACTAGCTAGGATGAGGGGCCATCTACCTCCTCAGCCACACATAGTCTCCACAAACTGTCTGATCCTAAGGATGAAGACCCATTTACCTCTACTTCTCCCCAGCAAGACTCTTTTGAGTTTGTGTGCACATATGTCTGTGAGTGTGTGTGTGTGTGTGTGTGCATCCCTGCAAAGCATTTTGCAGACAGTTTTATGTTATTATCACTGGGTGTGTGTGATGTTCTGCACTATAAACACTGTGAATAATGTGTGTACACTAATTCCTTTGTGCTCTCCATTAGAAACGCTTGGAGCAGCATCGTCTCTTGAGGATGAGCCTCTGACCACTGACCTGCTAACTGGCCTTCAGTTCTGACTGTGAGAATTCAGACACAGCTGGTTTCCACGGGACCAAGTCAGGTACCATCTGACTCTGTATTCCCTAGAAACGACAGTGATGGAAGAAGTTGCCAACATCATTATTTGAGGAAGTCATTGGTTAGTGGGGAAAATATATCTAGAAGTTGGTTGGTATTCATTTTGTGTTTCTTGTACAAAGTGTAGTAAAATTATTATACTCTTTTGATTGTTGGTACCTATTTGTATTTATGATTGTATATATGTTTTATTGTAGCCGTTACTGTGTATGTTGGGCCAAATTTCCAACAACTTTATTAAATAAGTTATTTTGAGTTTTTTTTTTTTTCTGTCCATTTTTCGGAAGGGGGGCTACTAGAGGTGAGATTTGTCCAGGGCATCATGAAAGCTAGGGCCACTGAGACGCTGTCTTGTCACCTCTCTGCTGTGTCAGCAACTGAGCACTGTGGGCCGAACCAATGCATGTATCTCTCCCCGGGCCAGGAGAGTTATCATACTGTAACATACCAGATAATAGCTTGGGGTGTTATTTGTTTCAATCACTTAACAGACCAGGCGTTTATTTGGGACAGGTGTTTAATTCCTTCCTCTCAAAAAATCCGGGATGAAAATGTCACAAACTTTGCCAGCCTCTAGTGAACGCTCTGGCATCCTTCTGCAAGTGAAGTTGTTTCGGCGAAGGAAAAGATTTAGTCAACCAGCACTTGCGGCAAACTCCTCATCTCTGCTGTCACTTATGGTGGTGTACATTTGTTTCACCATCGCCCTGATCATTTTGTGGGACACTCTCTTGTGGTGTGCCCGTTTGCTGATCACCCATCCCCGCATGTTTATCTCAAGCTCCTCGCTAACCTTCTTCTTACCTCCACCAGGCAGCCTGGCCCTGTCGCTGTCTTCCTCAAACAGATGCTGAAGCTCAGTTTTCTTTTTTCGCCAATCTCTCATGTTCTTGACTGTGTCGACAGAGAAACCTCTATATAATTAAGTAAATGCATAAATAAATAAATAAAATGGCTGTCCATTGGCCCATTATTGATCGGCCCACCGGGAAAAATCCCGGTACTCCCGATGGCCAGTCCACCCCTGCAATAGCAGTTCTCTCAAGAGGCTGTGCATGTGTCTAAGTGTGTGTGTGTGTGTGGGGGGGGGGGGGCGCGCGTGCGCAAGCATGTCCATGCAGTGCGCAAGAGTGTGCACTTCTGTTTAGGGACACAAAAAAACATTTGCACCGGGGCCTATCACCATGATGTTACGCTACTGTCATGTCATGTCATTATACGTAACCACTTATCCCTTTCCATGGGGTCGTAGGGTGTTGCTGCTGGAGCCAATCCCACCCCTCAGGGCGAGGGCAGGGTACTCCCTGGACAAGTCGCCAGCTCATCTCAGGGCCCTTGTCAGGGCCCTATCAGGGTCCTCACTGATGAGGGGTAAAAGCTCAGCCCTGAACCAGCCGCCCCCATGCTACTGATGAAATGTATTTCATTCAATGTGAATAATGTTGCTATAAGAAAATGCATCATCTCATATGTCTAGAGATATGCATGTTTGTTAAATGTGGCCAGCAAATTCCCCTCAGCTGTGATATAATCATGCACCTAAGCACAGTTTTCATCATAATAATTAATAGCTGTTTTAATTGTATTGTACTTTCTATTTTGTACCAGATAGACAAAGTTCAAATTTCTTTAATGGTGACATTACAAGGAAAACGGAACGTGAGACAAAATTGAGGCTACTCATCTACTCTTAATAAACCAACTGGACCATTAAACAGAAATGCGCTGGACCATTAAACAGAAATGCGCCACTGTGTGACCGTTTTGAAGTAAAGCAATTACAAAATATCAAAATTTGAAATGGTTGTTGTTGTTATTTTGACAAAGCTGTCACATTACATTGTCTCTAAATATTGAGGAAGAAAATACACATTTTGAAGTGACGTCTGGAAAGAGCCCCACCAGATATAAATGGTGATTTCTGTCTGTCTCCTGCACCCTATGGATATGTTGTGACTTTGGATTCATGTTCTTTGTGTTATGTTCTTGTGTCTGGTTTTTGGTTTCTTGTACTTGATTTATGTCTTTGTATCATTTTGTTTTTCCATGCCCTCATGTGTCCTTTAAGTTTCCCTGTGTATTTCCCTTGAATTTCCATGCCCTCTTGTGTCTCTTATCCTTTAAGTGTCTCCTATGTTCTCCCCTCTGGCTCCCTCTGTCTGTATTGTTCCCTTTCCCCCTTTGTTACCTCACCTGGCTTCCTCCTTCCTCTCTCCTCACCTGTTCCTCGTTGGTATTCAGTGTCTGTGTATTTAGTCTGTGTGTTTCCTTCACTCCTTGTCCGGTCATTGTCTTTGATTGTCCTTGTCAGCATTCATACTCCTGTCCATGTTCCTGTCCCCTGTTTGGTATGTTTTGGATTTTTTGCATTTTTTTCCATGTTTGATTTGAACTTGCCCATGCTTCAGACCATGCCTCAGCTCCAGCCTCAGCCGAAATGTCTCCTTTCTTGTCCATTGTCAGCTGCCCAGCCAGCGCTTGCCGGGTTTGCTCCACTGATCGCATGGCTGACACCCCGGTTGACACCTGCCAGTAGCCCTCAGTCTCCTGCCCATCCGATTCCCACGCCAAATCCTGTGCCTGCACCTCGGTCGGAGGCCCAGCCGAGTCCCACGCCCAGTCCAGTGCCTGCACCTCAGTCGGAGGCCCGGCCGAGTCCCACGCCAAGTCCAGTGCTTGCTCCTCAGTCAGAGGCCCAGCCGAGTCCTGTGCCTGCTCCTCGGTGGGAGGCCCAGCCGAGTCCCATGCCAAGTCCAGTGCCAAGTCCAGTGCCTGCTCCTCGGTCAGAGGCCCGGCCAAGTTCCGTGTCAAGTCCAGTGCCAAGTCCAGTGCCTGTTCCTCGGTTGGAGGTCCGGCCGAGTCCCATGCCAAATCCAGTACAAAGTCCTGTGCCTGCTCCTCGGTCAGAGGCCTGGCCGAGTTCCATGCCAAGTCCAGAGCCAAGACCAGTGCCTGCTCCTCGGTCGGAGGCCTGGCCGAGGTTGTTTGCTGCCAGCGACCCTTCATCGGCTCCCAGGACACCAGCTCCCGGCAAACCCAGTTGCGTTCCAGCCCACACAGCCTTCGCCGTCTGCCTCCCGAGTGCCTCAGCCTTTGTCTTCGCCACCGGCCTCCCGAGTGCCTCAGCCTTCGTCCTCGCCGCCGGCCTCCAGAGCACCTTTGCCTTCATCCTTGCCACAGACCCCCAGAGCGCCTTCCGGTTTCAAAATCGATGTTACTGGGAAGTTAGTTTTTAGATGTATAGGAATGCTTGTTTTAATATCTTTTGATTGGTTATGGAATTGCTTGTGTTTTCCTAGTCTTATGAAGATTTACTCTCATAAAGGCCAAGCATCTAGGGGTTAGCATCTTACTTAACATCCACATGGTGATATAGAGGGCTGATTTGGGGAACGAAGTGAGGTTTGTCCTCTGAGAATATAGGCCTATGTCGGAAGGTCCTCTGATTTTGTTGGTTTGAAAGATCCTGTGATTCTGTCGTTTTAGATAGAAAAGACCAGATCTGAACTTTGTTTTGTTTTGTCTGTTATGTTGCAAACAATCAGGTCTAGATTTCTGTGATTCTATTTGCTCTGATAGAAAATCAGTGTAAAAAAAAACCCTGTGATTCTGTTCTAACAGAAAAGATCAGTGTCGAAAGTTCCTGTGATTCTATTGGTCTCATAGAAAAGACAAGTGTCGAATTTCTGTGATTCTGTTGGTCTGATGGAAAAGATCAGTGTTGAAATTCCTGTGGTGTTGTGATTCTGTTTTGTTTTAAAGATCCTGTGATTATGTCGTTTTAGATAGAAAAGACCAGGTCTGAACTTTGTTTGAATTCCTGTGAATTCTGAATTCCTCTATTTGCTCTGATAGAAAATCAGTGTCGAAAACCCCTGTGATTCTGTGTTTCTGATGGAAAATCAGTGTCAAAAACCCCAGTCATTCTGTTCTAACAGAAAAGATCAGTGTCGAATATTCCTGTGATTCTAATGGTCTCATAGAAAAGACCAGTGTCGAATTTCTGTGATTCTGTTGGTCTGATAGAAAAGATCAGTGTTGAAATTCCTGTGGTTTTGTTTTGTTTTGTTTAACGCTAGTTTTGTTTGTTGTTTGTTTGTCATTTGTTCCGACATGGGTTTAAATTGAGTTAAGTTAGATTATAAGATTTTAAGAAATTTAATGTAGAAATTGCCACTTTTTATCAAAATAAAAAGCTAAAAGCTCAATTAGAAGAAAAAGAAGGAAAAAAAATAAACACAACACAGACTAAGATTAAGCTGGACAATCAAATGTCCTGCAGAAACACTAAAACAAAAATACGATCAAAATAGAAAGCCTTTATCCTGTAAGAGAGATAAAAGAATCCAGTGTTCATAACACTGGTGATGACTGGGTTCCTGAGATAAATAATGAAGTAGAATAACAAGACTGGGTTCCAACAAAAAAAATTGAAAACCAAAGAAAACAAACCCAACAAAATTAGCTCGACATCTTACAATGGGAAAAGATGTTGTCTACAAACTTTGGAGCTGAAGTGAGCTAAAAGCAATAGTCAGACATTTTCCCAAAGATGTAATGACAAATAAACAAAAATGGTTAGAAGACTGGAATTTAGTGTGCATGATCTACAGTCCTCATATGCCCGCTATGATGCAACTGTTAAAACTGATGTTGCCATCTGATTTGAAAGACAAAGTGCTCAATGCTTGTGAAATCCCCCACGATCCCACAGAGTTAGCCAGAATGACACCAGAGGGAGCTTAGACATGTTACAGTGTCATAGCTTTAGCTGTTAAACAGGAGGTAATGCAACTATACTGTTCTCTCTGTGTGTTTTGCTCTTGCATGAACACAGACAAACAGCCAGCCAAATTCCTTATTCAAGAGCCAGGAAGTGTGCATTTCTGACTGCAGTGAACTTGGTGTGAAACTAGAAAAGAAAGATACAAACAAAGTCTTAATAAACAGCTGTGTATATATCATTATCTAGTATCAGCTGCTTGATATTAACTCAACAGGTATTAGCACAGCAGGCTAGAAAACAAGGCAAATTAGCGGGTAAGTATACACACTGCTGTCACACAAGCCATGACATTATATTGTTACTTTACAAACAAAATACCCTTAAAAGATATTAACACATCTTATCAAACCTGTAAACAATGAGTAACGCTTATAACCATTGCTTTCTGTTGCAGCCGTGAGATGATGCACACAGGTTTTTCCTCTTGTTTACATCTTTACTTCCTACTTCCGGTTAGACAGGAGATTTTCAAAATAAAAGCACTGCAAATACATATAAAAATAGAAAACAGTAAATCAACATTTGAAAGTAGTTTTGAGTGTCTTTTAAACATATTAAAGTCAGTGTAAAGCAGAAATAAATTTGTGTTATGAGTTTGTCATACCACAGAAACGTGTTATTGACCACTGAGCCAAATTTGAAAGATTAAAAAAAATTGACAAGTATATAAAATTAGGTCTCAAAATCATGGAAAAACAAGCACTACTCTCTACTGTGAAACGGTGGGGGCGTGTCAGATAGAGGTGCTGGAGCCACGCCCACACGCAGGAGGGGAGCCTCCATGTACTGTACAAGGACATAACCTACAGTAACAATGTAAGCTAGCAGCATCATCGGACGGACCCAGCCTGACCTGTATGAGCCGCCAGAGCCAGAAACTGACTCTGAGTCAGACACTGCTAGTGCCCAGCCTCGTTCCTCACAGTCCATGTTTTACATTACACACAAATGTAAAACCCCAGTCTACCTACAATTCCTTGTCATAACTATATTGGTGCACATAAAATATTACCTGTGGATTATCATTGTCCTGTCAGATGAACTCCGCTCCGGGAATGAGGCCAAATCATGTCATGATTAAATGCAAAAACATTTGCAAACATTACATGGGCATGACAGGATGCACGGTGTAAAATCACTTTAAGGATTTGCACAGAATCTGAATCAGAAAAGCTTTATTGCCAAGTACGATTTTACACATACGAGGAATTTGTTGTGGTGATGTTGGTGCATGCATCAAATAACTATTAAGTGAAAATATAACAAATTAACAATATAAACTATTTAAAGAATAGAAAATATAACAAATTAACAATATAAACTATTTTAAAAAGTAAAAAATATAACTATACAATATAAATATATATACACAATCTGTTTTTTGGATAAAGGGATAAAAGGAGCAGACCAGCTGGCAGTGAACAATTACAAGAAATGATGTGCAAATGAAAATGCGCAAATGAATAGGAAGTTCAAGCTGAGCGTTAATGTAACGCATAGAGTTATGGTGCTGTCAGTGTGACAGTAGAGTCAGTGGTAGAGGTGGAGTGTGAGGAGTGTCAGGGGGGATTCAGGCCTTGTTGATAAGGCTGACAGCAGACGGGAAGAAACTGTTCTTGTGGCGTGAGGTTTTGGTCCTGATGGACTGCAGCCTCCTGCCAGAGGGGAGTGTCTCAAAGAGTTTGTGACCGGGATAGGAGGGATCAGCAACAATCTTTCCTACACGCCTCAGGGTCCTGGAGGTGTACAGGTCCTGAAGAGACGGGAGGTTGCAGCCAATCACCTTCTCTGCTGACTGGATGACACACTGCAGCCTGCCCTTGTCCTTGGCGGTGGCAGCAGCGTACCAGATGGTGATGGAGGAGGTGAGGATGGACTCGATGGCTGTGTAGAAGTGCACCATCATTGTCTTTGGCAGACTGAATTTCTGCAGCTGCCGCAGGAAGTACATCCTCTGCTGTGCTTTCTTGATGAGGGAGCTAATGTTCAGCTCCCACTTGAGGTCCTGGGAGATGATTGTTCCCAGGAAGCGGAAAGACTCCACAGTGTCAATAGTGGAGTCACGAGGGTGATGGGGGCAGGTGAGGCTGAGTTCTTCCTGTAGTCCACAACCATCTCCACTGTCTTTAGAGCATTGAGCTCTAGGCTGTTCTGGTTGCACCAGGTCACCAGGTGGTCAACCTCCCACCTGTAGGCGGACTCGTCACCATCAGAGATGAGACCAATTCAAATGAGACCACCTTCAGCAAAATGCATTTAATTGCCAAAATGTACAATATTTACAACATACATACGCTCACATTTATACTTGGAGCTTAGATCTGGCCCAAAACAATCAATCCCAACCCGACCCAAGCCCACCCCAGCCCAGCCCAGCCCGTGCACGTTGTGTCTGAGCCAGCCGGCCTGACACATTAACTGTAATTATGAGCCGGAACCCGATTTAAACCCGACATTCTTTTAAAATACGTTGGCTGTTATAACGGACGTTCTCAAGCCCCAGGTTGTACTTACACTACCCAATTAGTGATGCCGGTAACGTGTTACTCTAATCTGACCACTTTTTTCAGTGAGGAGTAATCTAACGCATAATGTTTCCAAACCACTAATCAGATTAAAATTACTTATTCAAATCACTGTGCGTTACTATTATTTTCGTCATTTTCCTCAGTAAAAATATTTATTTTAGCTTTTCTTCTTGCATCTCGGGGAGTGATGTCACGTGCGCGAGAAGTCACGTTTTCTGCACGAGGAGACTCACTCACGTGTAAAACCGTGCAGCGGCACAAACAACATGGAGGGAGGAGAGAGATGTGCGTTTTGTAGCTGGAAGTGCCGTCATTATTTTGAGTTATTACAAAAACAAAAACACACACACACAAATGCTTGATCAAGTGCTGACCCAATCCAGGAAATGTCGGCCCGACCCGGCGGGTCCGGCCGGTCCGGTTTGGGTCAGCGCAGAGAATCTAAAGTCTGGCTGGTGGTGGGGATGAGAGCACCTGTTGTCGGCGGGACGGTCGCAGGCAGGCACATAATGCCGGCGGTGGAGATGAGAGCATGCGCTGTCAGCGAGACGGGAGGATGCAAGCCGGGGACGGGCAGGGTTGGTTCAGCCCCACTGACCAGCGTCAACAGACTCTTCAGATATCCAGACTTTACCTGGTGACAGTCACTGTAGTTAACTATATATAACTAAGTGGACACTGCAGAGACAGGTGTTGGTGGTGATTCTCCACAGTAGCTGTGGATCGATCCACCGTTTCCTTAAGTTGTCATCTTTAGGAAACTTAAATAAGCTAAAGGTGTTGTTACTCTGCACACTGTGGCATCCAGGAAAGATGCAGGAGTGATGTGGAGGAGACATGACTGTTTAGCTGACTGGTTGACTGGTTATTTAGCTGCAAACTTTTCTAAGAGATGCTATCCGAGACTGGAGAGCAAGCAGAAAAACCACTGAAGTTAATGCACTGAGTGCATTTATACGACTTCTGCAGCAGGGTCGGGTTTATGCAAATCATGGCCGCCTTACGTAACGCGGCCATGATTTGCATGATTTTCTAACCCGCCCATTAAATCCTGAACAAAGAAATCCTGAAACACAGTTTGTGAGCCTAGCTCCAAAATTAAATTCTAAATGGTTGAATGCTTTTTACATGTTTAAAAGAAATACATTTATGACCTTTTTAATATGTTTAGAAGAAAATGGCTGAAATTGCTTTACACAGACTTTAAACATATTCAGGGCAGAACACTCCCCGTCTGGCATTTACTGATGCCACTTAAGACTTAACTGTCCTGATTTGACCTCTGGCTTGCCTTTGCCAGGAGTTAGACCACCTCAGTGATGGGCCATTAGAATGTCTTTACTTTGTCATGTGACGATGTCCTGACCTCCACTTTGCGGACTTTCCCATCACCGCTTGGACTGGTAGATGTGACCAGACCCATTGGCCATTCATTGCGGTGGGAATCACTCAATTTAAGTAGCACAATGTCTCCAACTTCCAGGTTGCGACATGCTGTGTGCCACTTAAGCCTCGGCTGAAGGGTATGGAGGTATTCATTTCTCCATCGACTCCAAAACTCATTTGCAAGTGCACCTGTCTCCACTGACATTTGAAAAGGTCCTTTTCCTCAAAACTGCCATGTGGAGGAGACTCACCTGGTTTTTGGGTCAAGAGCACAGCAGAGGTCAACAGCATTGGAGAGGAGGAATCAGAGGAGACTGGGACCAAAGGTCTGGCATTGATTATAGCACACACCTCTGCCATTAAAGTACAGAGCACATCATGAGTCAGGCGAGTATGCTTGGTTCGCAGCAACATGAAATCAAGTATCCCCCGGGTCACGCCAATCATGTGCTCCCACACCCCTCCCATGTGGGATACATGTGGGGGGTTGACTTCCCATGTGCAACCACTCTCGTGTAAGTACTTTAAAGTGCTGGTTTGATTTGGATCATCCAGTCTCATGCCCAGTTCAGAACTGGCTCCGATTTGTGACCCGATCTGATCACAGCTGCCTCGCTGGCCCTCTTACAGCGAAAACCCTTCGAATGCCGTTCATGCAGCTGGCTGCATCCATCGACTCTATGACTTCTACATACACAGTTCTGGTACTCATGCATGTAAAAAGTATGGCCCGGCGCTTGCTGTGAGCTGCACTGCCTCTGGTGCCTCGGGTGAGAACCTACCAGGGGCCAAAAATGTCTAATCCTACATAGGTGAATGGCGCTGATGAGCTCAGACGTTCTTGGAGGGAGGTCGGCCATCTTTTGGACCTCAAGTCTTCCCGTCAGCTTGCGGCAGGTGACACAACGATGAAGGACTGAACTTATCAACCTCTTGCCAGCAACAATCCACAGCCCTGCAGCCCTGATTGTACCCTCGGTGATTTGTCACCCTTTGTGCTCAACCTTCATGTGGTAATGATTCACCAGTAGTGTTGTGACATGACTTTGTTTCGGAAGAATGATTGGATTTCTCACCTCTGGACTGATTGATGCATGTCTCAGACATCCTCCGATCCGTAAGAGACCATCATTCATGGAAGGATTGATGTTTGGGATTGTGCTTGATCTTGAAATTGCTCTGTTTTCTTGCAGTGCAGTGTACTCTTCTGGATAATCATCCCTTTGAACAGACTTACAGTAAGTATGACCTGCATGGCTTCTGGAGTACGAAGTCTGCTGCATCAATGCCATCCTTTACATGTAGCTGGTGAGCCAGATCTGAAAGAACAAGTTTGATGGATCAAGACGGAAACTGCCCTCAGCAAAAACCCCCAAGAGGAGAAGCGGTGGAAACGTCCTGAGTCAAGTTTACATTCACTAATGCAGTTAGCAAGGGTGGTCAGTTGAGGTCTCACATCTGCATCTGTTTCGGGATCCAACAACTCAAAGGTCTCCTGTGTTTCAGCCAGAAATGGTTTGTGGAGGAATTCTGGCCCTGTGAACCACATGCTGTTGGTAAGCTGAGACGCTGGAACAGATCTGGTGGCCAGATCAGCTGGATTTTGACCTGTAGGCACATAATGCAACTGTTGAAGGGAAGTTGTCTTGCATATACAGTATACATGGTTGTGTACATACACAAAGAATCGCTTTGCTTCACTGTATATATAACCGAGGACAACTTAACTGTCACAATAGAACCTCACTGCATCTGGTTTGTGGTCAAGCTTGTCGAGGATCAGTTCAGCCATCTCGACGGCCAGCACAGCTCCGCAAAGTTCGAGGCGAGGGATGATGGGCTTGGGTTGAGGAGCCAGCTTAGCCTTTCCGAGCTCAAAGCCAACTCTGCACTGCCTGTCTGTCGTCACAACTCTGAGGTAAGCCACTGCCCCCATTGCCCAGTTTGAAGCATCAGAAAAAAGACATAACTCCGGATATGTGGCACTGGAGAGAGATCATTGTATGTATGAGCAGGGAAGATGGAGGGCACTCAGATCTTTTAATGATTCTTTCCATGTTTCCCATTTGTTTAAATTGTCTGCAGGAAGTTCAGTGTCCCACTCGTGAATGTCAGCAGAAAGTTCTCTGAGCAAGGCTCGCCCTTTGATGGTCACTGGCGCAACCGAGCCTAATGGGTCGAAGAGGCTATGGTGGATAGCACTCCACGGCGAGTGAATGGCTTGTCGTTGACTGCCACTTTAAATATGAAAGTGTCAGAGTCTATGTTCCAGCACAAACCAAGACTTCTTTGCACTGGAAGCTCTTCTTTGTCGAGGCCCAGGTCTCTCAGGCCTGCCGCCAAGTCTTAAGGTGTGAAGGCTTGCATCACTGTGACACTGTCAGAGGCGATTTTATGCAGTTTCAGGTTTGATTCTGCCAGCGAAGCTTGAGTGCGCTTGAGCAGATCAATGGCTTCAGTCTCAGATGGGAGGGAAATGAGCCCATCATCCACATAAAAGTGTCACTCAGCAAAGTGGAGTCCATATATAGCAACTGCTGGCAAAGGGCTGTTTCCTAACACGTGTACTTGCATCCTGAACACCATCACCTCCTTAGATCGTTGTCCTTGTGCCAGAGGAATCTTAAGTAGTCTCTGTGGTCTTCTCTCACCAAGAATCCATAGAACATTTGTTGGATGTTGGCAGTCAGTGCAACAAGGTCCTTTCTGAATCCAAGCAGCACTCCCAGGAGCAAGTTATTTAAGTCAGAATGTTGTTAAGAAAGATGCCACCTTCTTGTGCGCTCAAATCAAATACAACTTGTATCTGACCTAGCTTTTGGGGGTGGTACACTCCGAAAATGGGTAAGTACCAGCTCTCTGCACTCTCAGGAAGAAGGGGAGCTTCTTCAGCTTGTCCATTTAAAAAAGGCTCTCCATAAAGGCAACCAACTGTTCTTTTCAACAGAGTCAAAGCTGGGAGGGTGGAGGGGGTCTGGCGGAGGGCCAGAGTCAAAGCCGGGAGGGTGGAGGGGGTCGGGGGGAGGGCCAAGGTCCAAACAAACAAGGAGGTAGAGACGAGGACTGGGGCCCACTGGGGACCAGGGACGTGGACTGAGGCGCAGGCTGGAACCTGCTGGAGACCGGTGACCAAGGCGTAGGCACGGCCTCAGACTCGCCGGAGGCCGGCGACGAAGGCGTAGGCGCGGCCTGGAACTTGCCGGAGGGCGCCGACGAAGGCGTAGGCGCGGCCTGGAACTCACCGGAGGGCGCCGACGAAGGCGTAGGCGCGGCCTGGTACTCGCCGGAGGGCGGCGCCGGAGGGCGGCGACGAAGGCGCGGCCTGGAACTCGCCGGAGGGCGGCGACGAAGGCGTAGGCGCGGCCTGGAACTCGCCGGAGGGCGGCGACGAAGGCGTAGGCGCGGCCTGGAACTCGCCGGAGGGCGGCGACGAAGGCGAAGGTGCAGGCTGGAACCCCCTGGAGGCTGGCGGCGAAGGCGAAAGCGCGGGCTGGAACCCCCTGGAGGCTGGCGACGTAGACGAAGGCGAAGGCGTAGGTGCGGGCTGGGTTCCCCTGGAGGCTGGCGACGAAGGCGAAGGCGAAGGCAAGGGCGTAAGTGTGGGCTGGAACCCCCTGCAGGCTGGTAGCGAAGGCGAAGGTGCGGGCTGGAACCCCCTGGAGGCTGGTAACGAAGGCGAAGGCGAAGGTGCGGGCTGGAACCCTCTGTAGACTGGTGACGAAGGCGTGGGCTGAGACCCACTGAAGGCTGGTGGCGAAGGCGTGGGTGCTGCCTGGAACTCGCTGGAGGCTGGTGACAAAGGCGAAGACGTAGGCGCTGGCGGCTGGCAACTGGGGACCACAGGCGTAGGCGAGGGCTGGAACCCGCTGGAGGCTGGCGGCAAAGGCGTGGGCTGAGACCCACTGGTGACCAGACCACTGGCGGGGAAACCCTCCAGGGCCTGGATCGGACCATCAACGGAGTTTTGCCGGGAGCTGGTGGCCTGGGAGCCGATGAAGGGTCTCTGGCAATAAACGATCTCGACCGGACCCCTGACCGAGGAGCACGCACTGGACTCGGCCGGGCCTCTGACCGAGGTGCAGGCAGTGGACTTGGCGTGAGACTCGGCCGGGCCTCCGACCGAGGTGCAGGCACTGGACTTGGCGTGAGACTCGGCCGGGCCTCCGACCGAGGTGCAGGCACTGGGCTTGGCGTGGGACTCGGCCGGTCCTCCGACCGAGGAGCAGGAGCAGGCGCTGGACCTGGCGTGGGACTCGGCCGGGCCTCCGACCGAGGTGCAGGAGCAGGCGCTGGACCTGGCGTGGGACTCGGCCGGGCCTCCGACCGAGGTGCAGGAGCAGGCGCTGGACCTGGACCTGGTGTGGGCCTCGGCCAGTCCTCCGACCGAGGTGCAGGAACAGGCGCTGGACCTGCCGTGGGCCTCGGCCGGTCCTCCGACCGAGGTGCAGGTTCAGGCCTCGGCCGGGCCTCCGACCGAGGTGCAGGAACTGGCGCTGGACCTGGCGTGGGCCTCGGCCGATCCTCCGACCGAAGAGCAGGAACAGGCCCCGGCCGATCCTCCGACCGAGGTGCAGGAACGAGACGTGGCGTGGGCCTCGGCCGGTCATCCGACCGAGGTGCAGGAACAAGACGTGGCGTGGGCCTCGGCCGGTCCTCCGACCGAGGTGCAAGAACAAGACGTGGCGTGGGCCTCGGCTGGTCCTCCGACCAAGGTGCAAGAACAAGACGTGGCGTGGGCCTCGGCCGGTCCTCCAACCGAGGTGCAAGAACAAGACGTGGCGTGGGCCTCGGCCGGTCCTCCGACTGAGGTGCAGGAACTGGCCTCGGCCGGTCCTCCGACCGAGGTGCAGGCACTGCAGGTACAGGCCTCATCTGGACCGCCGACTGAAAACCACTGGCTGGTGTTGACCGGACCGCCGACTGGGGGCCACTGGCAGGTGTCGACCGGACCGCCGACTGGGGGCCACTGGCAGGTGTCGACCGGAACGCCGACTGGGGGCCACTGACAGGTGTCGACGGGGTTGAGACTGAGGCCTGGACTGGGAGCTCGGCTGTGGCTGAGGCTGAGGCCTGGGCTGAGAGCTCGGCTGTGGCTGAAGCTGCGGCCTGGGCTGAGAGCTCGGCTGTGGCTACGGCTGGGACTGCGGCCTGGGCTGGGTGCTTAGCTGTGGCTGAGGCCTGGGCTGGAAGCTCGGCTGTGGCCACGGCTGTGACTGCGGCCTGGGCTGGGAGTTTGGCTGTGGCTGTGGCTGCCGCTGCGGCTGAGGCCTGGGCTGGGAGCTCGGCTGTGGCTGCGGCTGCGGCTGTGGCTGGGAGCTCGGCTGTGGCTGCGGCCTGGGCTGGGAGCTCGGCTGTGGCTGTGGCTGCGGCCTGGGCTGTGAGCTTAGCTGTGGCTGAGGCCTGGGCTGGAAGCTCGGCTGTGGCTGAGGCCTGGGCTGGAAGCTCGGCTGTGGCTGTGGCTGTAGCTTCTGAGCCTAACTTCAAGGAGCCAGGACGTGGACGTGCTCGTCGCTTTCTTGGTGGGGGCACTTTGTAGGCCAGCCGGGTTCCACAAAAAGGGGAATCTGAGGGCTTGTCCGGGATTAGGACAGAAACCTGGGCTGAGCTTGGCTGTGGCTGAAGCATGGGCTGAATCATAGGCCTGAAAGAAAAGTTTGCTAGCCGCGATCTGACGAGCCCGGCTAGCAGGATTCGTTACAAAATCCTGGTACCACCGGATTATCTGCATCCCCTTCACTGCTGGGTCCATGTTATTAGGTCTGGTCATTCTGTCAGGTAGGGGTTTTAAAGGGGAAGGACTATGGAAAGGGAGTTGGACCCAAATGCAGAAAATGAGGCACGATAAGGAGAACAAAAGGCAAGCTTTAATAAAGCAAAAGCTGAATGCAAATACACCAAGGCAGACAAAACGGGAACAAGAAACAAAGTAACAACCAAAATAACATGGCAAAGTAACAACTTAAGGGCAAGACAACAAAGTGCAAAAGAAAAAGGCAAAGTATCAAAGCAAAACCAGCAATACAAAGTAACAAATCAGAATTCAAAGTTCAAATCAAACAGCAGGAACCAGAAATCAAAATCCAAAACATACCAAACGGACATGGAGCATGGGCATGGAGCATGGACATGGAGCATGGAGCATGGAGCATGGACAGGAGACAGCAAACAGAAAGCACAAGACAGAATACACAAGATAGAATCCAATGACCAGACAAAGAGTGAGGGGAAACACAGAGACTAAATACACAGACACTAATGACCTGACGAGGCACAGGTGAGGAGAGAGGAGGAAGGAAGCCAGGTGTGATGATGAGGGGGAGGAGCACAGAGGAACAGACCAGGAAGGAACAAGACAACAGACAGAGGGAGCCAGAGGGGAGAACATAGGAGAAACTTAAAGGACACAAGAGGGCATGGAACATCAAAACATGAGACACAAGACATCGAGAGGGCAAAACATAACACAGGACATGGAGAAAGCAAAACATAACACAAGACATGGAAAAAGCAAAACATAACACAAGACAAGATACAAGGATGAAAATCAAATACAAGAAACCAAAAACCAGAAACAAGAACAAAACAAACATGAGTCATGACAGAGAGGGCTTGGGCATGGTTATTTGGAAGGCGTGGCCTGGGGCACCTGAAAGGTAGGGGAGTGGTCCAGCTGTTTTTTTTCATCTCTATGGAACTCCTTTTCCATGACCTCCAGAAACGTTTCGTCCTCAAAAGACAAGGCAGGTTTGTCATTCTTCTCTGTTCTCATGAACACACTGCTTCCAAGTTTGCCTTGAGCTGCCACACTGTTGCCAGAGTAGCTGGAGAGATGAGCAGAGGTGCTGGGTCTGTGCTCCCCACCATAGCTCACTTTTTCTTTGAAGCTGATGTGTTTCTGACATGGCGTTAGATAGGATGGATGTCCGTTCTGTAGGGCGTTGGTCTTAAAGACGGCTACAGTGGGTTTGTGAGCAATATCAATACAAACTTCCCCCACTATCACCCGCTGGGCAAAAATTTGCATCGTGGGGCTCACTGATTTGCTGTCTCACCTTGAGGTCTCTCCCTAGTAAGATCAGGATCTGTGCCTCAGGATCAGGCTCTGGGATGTAAAGCACCAGGGGTCTCAGGTGAGTGTGGGAAAGAGCGACCTCTGGTGAGAGGATTTCTGATCGATTGCTCATGATCTCATCACATTCAATGAGTGGCAGTAAGTCTAAACACACTTCACCATTTATTGCTTGTACCTGGAAACCGACTGCCTTCCTTCTAGTCATTTCAACAGTGCCGGCGCAAGTTCTCATTAGGTAGGGTGAAGCCTTGGATACCAAAGAGCTGGAAAAACTCAGTTCTAGCCAGCAAGCGATTGCTTTGGTCGTCATATATGGCACACATCTTGACTGAGCGTTCCTTTTGTCCTTGTGGGAAAACTTGAACCAAGCATATCTTTGCACAGACCTAAGTGCACCTTGACATAACCTCTGGAGGTGTGTTGTTTTGCTGCTCTGTGTCTGACTCACTCGCAGATGACACTGCTGGCGAGAGATGTATGTCTGGATGCATGGCTGTGCAGTGTCGATGGCTCTCTCACTCGTAGCATTTCAGCTCCACAGAACAGTCTTTGGCCATGTGAGTAGCAGAGCAGCACCTAAAACATTGTCTGCGATCTCTTAGCAATCTTCTGCGTTCTGTCAACAGCTTCACTTTAAAGGCTCTGCACTTTTCCAGAGAATGAGATTTATTGTGAAGTGGGCAGTACTGGGCAGTAACTAGATCAACACTGTTTTTCTTCTCCATCTCTGCTCTACACATTGAGTTTGAAACTGCTGCTGCTGACAAGTCTGTTTTATGGGCGGTTATAGTCGTTCTCACACCATCATGTTGGTTGGGCTTCTCATTATGGAAATGAGTGCGGCTATTGTTCATCAAGACAAATCTGGGGTCGTTTCTGGCTTTTGCCTCACTGTTGACAAAGTCAGCAAAGAAGGAGAACGGGGGTTAACTTACAGCATCATGCTCTTTATATCTTGACCCAGTAGACAGTCATTTTTCTTGTAGGTTCATTGTCAGCTTTTCGACGATAGGGTTAATGCCCCGAGGTGTGTCAAGGTAACTGAGTCCAGGTAAGTACCCATCGTTTTTGGCTGAGAGCAGCTCCATGAGCAGGTCACTAAGCTCTCTTAGTTTAATGTTCTCCCTTTAAGTGAGACAAGGAAAATTATCCAACCACTTGAATAGAGCACTCTCTATCACTTCAGGGGTAGCACTCTCTGAGCCTTGTCCAAGACATCTGAAGTGCGGCTTTAGGGTTAATGACATGCACTGCTCGAATTTTTTAATGTGTTCAGATGATTCCTTTCCTAGCCATTTTACCAGGAGATCTAACTCTTCACCAGCTGTTAGGTCCAAGTTAAGGAAGGAGGACTGTCACGCTCTGAAGCTCTCAGGCTGATCATCAAACTTGGTAAGACCTG
This sequence comes from Acanthopagrus latus, assembly GCF_904848185.1. Taxonomy (NCBI): domain Eukaryota; kingdom Metazoa; phylum Chordata; class Actinopteri; order Spariformes; family Sparidae; genus Acanthopagrus; species Acanthopagrus latus. The sequence goes on from NC_051056.1 coordinate 707,464, forward strand.
TGGTTACTAACTCCCTGCGTGCCAGATATTTAGCAAAGTCTATCATGTTAGCAGCTGGAGTAATAGCAGAAGCCTTTGTGTGTGTGTTGGTGTTGTGGGTGAACCATCATGGCGGTGGATGGGGCTTAATTCGGGGGCCTCCTGCCTTGTCAGTGGCTGTGTCTCTTTGATATGGGGAGGGCACCGTGTGTTTGGAGCAGGTGTGTTAGGACTGTAGCTGGTCTGAGCTTGATGTTCCAGATATGCCTCCGTTTGAATTACCTGTGGCGAGATGTCACTCCTGATGACACTGCCTATATCCTCATATTCTGACCGTGCTGCAGCTTCTAAAATCTCAGCCTCTGCGTTAGCAGCAGCAGCTGCCTTTTCAAATCCTAGTTATTCTAGGTCCGCTTCTACTGTAGCTTTTTCCAAATCCAATTTGTCTCTCTGCTTTTTCAATTCCAACTCCTTTTGACCATAGGTGACTCTGGTGCATGCAGCTTCACCTGTGGTTCTGGCCTTAGCAGCAGCGCTAGCCACTGAATGCTTGGAGAAAGGTGTGTGCTCTGAGCTGGCTACTGACGCTGCCTTTTCATCCTTTTGTGTTGTCTTGGCTTCCATAACTGCAGCAGGTGAATCCCTCTGATGATATGGTTTTTTACTGTACTCTGTGTACTGTGTTTTGTTCTTGCATGAACACAGACAAACAGCCAGCCAAACTCCTTAATAAAGAGCCAGGAAGTGAGCGGTTCGCTCCTTTAATATCTTCGCACACATAAATCAGCATTTCTGACTGCATTGAACTTGGTGTAAAACTAGAAAAAGAAAGATACAAAAAATGTCTTAATAAACAGCTGTGTAAATATCATTATCAACGTATCAAATGCTTGATATTAACTCAACAGGTATTAGCACAGCAGGCTATAAAACGAGGAAAATTAGCAGGTAAGTATACACACTGCTGTCACACAAGCCATGACATTATACTGTTACTTTACGAACAAAATACCCTTAAAAGATATTAACATATCTTATCAAACCTGTAAAAAATGAATAACACAACCATTGCTTTCTGAGAGATAAACTGCATTGATGGGACCGTGAGACGATGCACACACATTTTTCCTCTTGTTTACGTCTTACTTCTTTAGACGTGAGATTTTCAAAATAAAAGCGCCGCGAGTATATGTAAAAATGGAAAACAGTAAACCAACATTTAAAAGTAGTTTCAAGGAAGAACAGCAACAAATTGACTGAACTCCTCTTAAAAAAGTCAAATTGTCAGATTTTCAAATAGTTACATGCAACATTGTTTGTGAATAGCTCTCAACCAAAAATTAGGACAAAGGTACAATTGACAGTTGGGTGATCAAAAAAACCCTTGACTGAATTGGTAGAAATAGCTCAACACCACTGGGATTGGGATAACACAGAACAAAGAATACATAGAATGCATGAAATGCTAATGGTTTCTGAAGTGTGTCACTACACAGGCAGAACATCCAGAGGAGAACGCAGTGGCAGAGGAAGATTCCAAAAAGAGAGGGGGTGCCAAAGACGCTGGCCCACACAACATGAGAAAAGCCACAGGCCACCTTTCTCTAACCAAGAGAAGTGCTTCTTATGTGGTGAGCTACGTCATTGGGTAAGAAACTGCCCAATCAAAGCAGCCCAGTGTGCGGCACCTCCATCAAATTCTAACCATGAGAACTGCTTCTTATGTGGTGAACCAGGTCATTGGGTAAGAAACTGCCCAGACAAAACAGCCCCACTTACCCTGCCAAGGCACCTCCATCAAGTAAAAAAACCCAAAACTAATTAATGATAAATGTAAATTAACATAGTTCTTGATAGACATCAGAGCTTCTCTTTTTCTCCAGTAAAACCAACCACGTTTTAAAATATCTAAAGAAAATAGTTAGAGCTGTGCAGGTTGGAAGTATTCCTATTTGTCTACCTGTGTTTGAAACTACTCCAGTATCTATAGATCCTTTCACTGAAAGCATGTCCAGTTTCACTACTTTCCACTCTTTTCTTCTATCAGATACCACACATGTGAATCTGTTAGGACAAGATTTGTCATGCAAAATAAATGGCACCATCCATTGCAGATCTGATGACATCTTTTTAGAGACTAATGAACATAATAAAACAATTGTGTTAGCTGCCCTTATAGATCAAATTCAACCCCTAGGTGAAGAGAAAGGGAAAGTCCATGACAGAGTTGTGTCTAGTGTTCCCGTCAGTGTGGGCCTCTTCATCTAATGACATTAGTTTGATTGAAACAGCTGAACCGGCACACATGTTGCTAAAACAGAATGCCCCTTGCCAAGGATCTCACAGTATCTCCCCTCTCAAGAAAAGAGTGAGGGCAATTGTCCCCATAATTCTATCTCTGTTAAACCAAGGGATAACAATGTCATGTACCAGTCCATGGAATACTTCTATTCTTCCAAAAACAAAAACAAAAAATATTAAAAATAAATATAGATTGGTATAAGATCTGCAAGCTACTGATGAAGCGGTACTCCCCCGTTTTCCTTTAGTTCCAAATCCTACAACAGCATTATCTGCAATATCAGCCAATTTGACTCATTATACAATACGTGACCTGTGTGGTGCATTTTTCTCTGTTCCCTACATAGCCAGAGTCTGAAGTTTGCATTCAGCCTCTTCCTCTGCTGTTGCATGTGAGACTGACATAGTTGTCTTTCTCAAGGCTTTAGGAGTGAAAGATCACTAAAGAAAGCTCAACTGTGTCAGAGATACTTGGGACACACATTATCTGGTTCTACAAGAGTCCTTACTCCATCCAGGATAAAAGCTATAGTGGAAATGCCAAAACCCACAAATGTGTCACAGATGAAGACATTTTAGGAATGACAGGTTATACTTTGCTTATAGAGAATATGGAGTGCCATGCGCAGGGTATGTAATTTGTGATAATTTTTAAATAATTGATAGTGCCGCCCTGCCACCCTCAAGTTCCGCCCCAATCACTGAGTTGTTCCACTGATGAGAACCTGTCATCTAGCAAAAGGTAAAATCGTTGCCATTAACACAGACTCCAAACATGTTTTTGGATGTTTACATGATTTCCTTCATCTATTTGCAGTTGTTAATTGGGAAGCTCACACCAAATCCAGGGACCCTGGTTCAAGAGGCAATGCTCTGGCTGACCATGCTGCCAAAGCGGTTAAAAAAAAACAACTTGGTATTCCTGTCCTGATGTGATTCTTTAACAGGAATCTGCTGGTGTGAGGGAGCATGAATTGTGACTTTCCCATGGTTGTAAAAATGTAAATAATGTGAAGGTCCACAACGACGGCCACGTTGTGGAACTAACTCCTGTGTGCCTTGAGGATGTAACTGAGATGACAGTAATCTTGTATGTATAGAAATGTTCTCCAACCGGCCCAAAGCCCGGGCCTACAAGAAGGCTGACTCTAGATGTGACAGTATTCTTGTATGTATAGACATGTTGTCCAACCAGGCTGAAGCCTGGGCCTGTAAGAAGGCACAGTTTGTTTCTTTAGCTAAATGCTTGCCAAATCGACTCAGGATTTCAGAAGATGGACCTCCATGCTTTGGATGAATCTATGTGAACTTTGTGCTCTGCATTAACCTCTGCTGTTCAGCTTATCCACAGACAGTTAAAAGCTGTCCAGCCCCTTCCAAGTGAGCAATATAACCACAAGACTGGGTCTGCATCAGAGTTTAAAAAAAACACTCTGAAACCATGCTGATCAAAACCAACACATTGAGCTTACCACCAACACAGCACTGTAGTGGGTTATGAACCACAGTCGTCAAACACATTCCTCCAATTGGCAAAAATGGTTGCTGATAAAAGTCCAAACTCAAAGAACTGTTGTGTGTGGCTTCATACACCACAGCACAAAAGGACTCCCACTGATGGCTCTGCCCTTTACCTAAGGGTCTGGAGTATGTAGTCTGGGTCATGTGATGGTCATGTGATGCCAGCTATGAAAGTCCTAACTGTGCCAGGTTAACATAGTAAAAAGGGACTTAGATACTGTGATGGGAAAATTCCTTTCCTCCATTATGGGTTGATGAATTTTGAACTATTTTGTTGAATATGATTTCTTAAAAACATTTATCTAACTTGCTTCATGTGACTGATATCTTATGCAAATGTATGAACACCTAACCTCTGCCCTATATGATTGTAATAGAGTCACGAACCACCAAAACTCAGATAGAAAGTCGCCTTCTTGTCTCATGTTTTATGTCGCCCCGGCGACCCAATCCCCGGATGGTGACTCTGGCCATGGGGACATGGAATGTCACCTCACTGGGGGGGGGGAAGAGCCTGTCGGGCTCTCCTCTACGCGCAGTCTGGGCTCTGGAACTGAACTCCTTGAGAGAGGCTGGACTCTCTTCTATTCTGGAGTTGCCCGTGGTGAGAGGCGGAGAGCTGGTGTGGGCTTGCTTATAGCTCCTCGGGTCAGCCGCCATGTGTTGGGGTTTACCCCAGTGAACGAGAGGGTCGTTTCCCTGCGCCTTCGGGTCAGGGATAGGTCTCTCACTGTTGTTTCGGCTTATGGGCCGAACAGCAGCGCAGAGTACCCGGCATTCTTGGAGTCCCTGGGAGGGGTACTGGAGAGTGCTCCAACCGGGGACTCCGTCGTTCTTCTGGGGGACTTCAACGCTCACGTGGGCAACGACAGTGTTACCTGGAGGGGTGTGATTGGGAGGAATGGCCTCCCCGATCTGAAGCAGAGTGGTGTTTTGTTACTGGACTTCTGTGCTAGTCACAGTTTGTCCATAACAAACACCATGTTCAAGCATAAGGGTGTCCATATGTGCACATGGCACCAGGACACCCTAGGCCGGAGGTCAATGATCGACTTTGTGGTCGTGTCATCTAGCCTCCGGCCGTATGTCTTGGACACTCAGGTGAAGAGAGGGGCTGAGCTGTCAACTGATCACCACCTGGTTATGAGTCGGATCCGTTGGCAGGGGAGGAAGCTGGACAGACCTGGCAGGCCCAAACGTACGTAGAAATTAGAAGGAAAAAAAAGGTGCCGGACAGAAAGGGAGTGTGCATGTGTAAATTGTCTGTCTCCAGTTTATTTTTGTGTAAGTTGTTGAGTTTTCGTTCACATGTGTAAATTGTCAGTCTCCGTTTGTTTCTGTGTTAGTTGTTGAGTTTTCGGTTGCATGTGTCAATTGTTTGTCTCTATTGAGTTTTTCCCGAAGTTACAAATTCTGCAGTTATTGGGTTTTTATTAGAAAACAGTTGTCTAGGTCATTGCATTGCCTTTTATCCATTTCTTTTGTTGATTTTACCACTCCTTGGTCTCATATCGAGTGAAAGAAAAATAATTTTAACAATGTCTTGTTTCCTTTAGAAATTTTTTATAATCAATTTGGGGGTAATAAAAACCAAAATGGGTTCAGGAAAACAGCAAAATTCAGGGGGACAATGATAATCCACTCAAGCTGACCTCCCCTCACATTCAGTATATGATTGCCAATTACGGTAAGAAGAGTGTGGATCAACTTGATGTGTGGGTCCAAGAGTGTGGGTTTCCAAGTGCTGGCAGTTTTAGCACCAAACAACTTGCCACCTTAAAAAGCAAACTAAAACAAATGGAAAGGGAAAGCAAGGAGAAAAGGGGGAAAGAACAAACAGACATTTGAACCAGATTGGGAAGCTTTCACAAATTGGCAGGAGGAAGCTTTTCGCAGGGATAAGAACAGGCAGGCAGGGCCAGCTCCTCTAACCTCTCAGTCTCAGTGTCTCAAACTAGATCCCGATCTTGACTCGGCTCCAGCTAAGTCATCTGCACCATCTGCACCACCTGCACCGTCTGCACGCCACGAGAGGACTCCAGGGCCACTGGACGTGAACTGGGAACCAGCAGCCTACAGCCAACCAACCGTCCCGGCACCCGGAGACTATGGTCTAGCAGCTGGGATGTCCTCCGCGCCGCCCGCCTTCCTACGACACCCACCACCCGTCGTACGGCAAAAATTCCACCCAGGGAGGGGCAGAGCGAGGCGATCGCTGGTGGTTGAGAGCCTAAACACACCACCACCGTATGCCACCATCAGCCACAGCCCTCACCACACACGGAGCAACTCTGTGTACAACCCCCTGAAGACAGAATTCCAGGCTCCCATGGTGGAGGTGGCGGGGAGTGAGGGTCGAGTGCAGCTGGTTTATAGGCCTTGGACATACAGTGATATGAAGGACGCTGCCACATCGCTTCCAGACGTCCGCAATGGGGGAGTGGAGTTTGCGGTTCAGCTCATAACCTTTTGCCGACAGTTCAAGCCCACCACTGCTGAACTGCAACGCCTGCTGATGGTTCAGATGGGTACGACGTGGGCCCGAGTTGCGGGCAACTACCCCGTGGAGGACATTAGGGTAGAGAACTCTGACTGGACCAGCGACGACAATTTGGCATACAGAGACGTCATTGGAGGACTATGTTACAGAATCAGACAGACCTTTCCTCTGAAATTAGACATGGGGAAGATTTCTGCCTGCAAACAACTTGACGATGAACTCTTAGCAGACTATCTGGTCAGACTCACCGCAGTCCACACCACACACAGTGGCCTTGCGAAGCCCCGAGTCATGGGAGGTATCCATGAAGTTACTCCCTGGGAGGCCCCATGAACAGCATGAAGCCAGAGATCAGCAGAATGGTGAGAGAACAATGTGTGAACTGGGACAATGCAAATCTCAAAACCGTTGAGGAACGGGCCAACCACGCAGAAAAGTTCCTCAACGACGAAAAGAACCGAAAGGCGACAGGCTTGACAGAAAGACTCCAATTGGCTCAGTTGGCATGCTACGAGCACCAATCGAGGGGTCGCGAACACGGACGAGGATGAGGACGAGGAAAGGGACGCCGGGACAGATTCAAAAAACACCCTGGCGCCTGTCATAGATGTGGAAAAATGGGACACTGGCAAGACAACTGCCCAGAGAGTGACGCAACGGACGACTGACTAGCTGAGGAGCCGAGTACAGTGACGGACGAATCTGGTTTTGACGCACAGGCTGAGGAGGAGAAGCAACTGTAGTTTCTGGGCTGTCTTCCTCAAAAGTGTCAGCATGTAGTATGTTGATAAAAGAATTCTGCGGAGGCAGGGCTGGGTGGAATGATAGAGCAGTCTTTATTGAGACAAACTTCGGTTAGCCGAGCGTCCGAGCAGAGTGTGGCCCCACATCTGATGTTCTCCAATCTAGGGCAAATTAATGTCAAACGTTTTTGCCCTCTTGCCCTATCAGAACTCCTACGCCTTCGATCTTAGGAATTCTACCAAATGCCACCACCCCCCTTTCTCTGGTGTGGGGGCCTTTTTTAAAGTCTGTTCTCCATAACTGCCTACTTCTCCCAATTGGTCGCTTTGGTGGGTTCAAGGTACATCTATCCAATGGGAAAGAAGAGAAGGATGGGTCTGCCTCACATCCTCTATGAAATAACTCTTGTGTGCGTTACTTAACTTTGCTGGTGTCAGCTAAAGTGGACAAGATGGTTTATCTATACTTAAATGACAATGTATACCTTGAGTCAGCTCTTAACCTCTGGTGTGGGCTCCTTCCTGTAACTTATCTCTGATGCCCACCTCAGGGCTGATCAGGGCCCCTGGTTATGGGGACCCTCACACTGTCACATTCCCGCAGTTGTCTAAGGAGAGCATCCGGTCCCGTCTCATCCTGTCTTCCTCCTATTCACTATTGTCTTAGAACCCAGGATGTGTAGGAAACACACAGATATTACATAATTCCCCCCTTCGAGACCCACTAGTTCTCGAAAAAAGCCTATAAGCACATCTGTAATAATATACCTTGGACCAACTCCTGTCGCAGCTTGTCTGTTTTCAACAAAGTCCTCCTCATCCAATCCTGTTGCTAAGTTCAGAGTACTATTTTTGTTTTTATGTGAACTTCAATTTAGGGAAAACTAATTACTTAACTTCTTATTAGGCCCTATAGCACATTATTTTACATTACTTTATGACTAGATAAGCTCACTATTTATCCTAATTAGGTCGAATCCGGCTATCCTTAGCCTCATCTGCAGGACTCCCCTCAGGTACACTTTTTTCAGCAAACTCTGAAAAATGGTTCTTATTCTCGAAGTCTTTGCTTACGGCTTCTTATGTGTAGTTGTAGGGGAATCTCACAGATCAGCTGTTGCATCCCATTCCAAAAATATACCCCTCCTAAGGAGTATCAAAAAGAAATAGGAAACCTTACTAATCAACTATGGAGCATCCACGCCTTCAAGCCAATCCAGGCAGGGAGTCTCCTTGTAATCTACAAGTACCGATTACGACTTATCAATGGAATGACCATATGCCAATTGGTCATTGGACTCCAAACTTTTCACAGGTCCTATTTTCCAATATTATCAAAATGTATATATATCACCGTGTGATGATATAAGAAGTAAAACCTAATTAAAGTGTTAAGATTATTGCTCATTCCATACATCACAGAATTTCAACAAAACACAACATTCACATCATGACATATGGATATACATATGAGAACACAGAAACCTGTCTAACTCTACACAACGAAATGAGCATGTCATCCTGTTGTATCCACTGAATACTCGTTCTTCAGCAGCATTGCCATTTAGAGTGGCATGTTGTCTGTAACACTCTGAATCGATGAATTCTCTCTCAGTCTTGTATATTTACTCATACACCTCTGTCATGTCATACTAATCTCCTGATGTAGCCTAAAATTAGCACTTGATAACCACTATACAACCCCAATGTCTTCAATATCATACATTTTCCAAATTTCAAATGTTTCAATTTCATTTCTTACATTCAATCTGTAATTTTGCATCAATAATTTACTGATCCCCATTCAGAGTTTGGACACTTTTGGACACAGTTCTTGTCATCAACAATTCATCTGTTGTTTCATCCACATACTAATTAACATACATCAAATAACATTTTTATTCAATTGTTTTTTCCTAAACTCCCTGAAACAGTCTTTCCTGTTTCCTTTAAATCATGTTATGAATCGGTGTCACTGGATCTTCTTTGGTATTCATTGCCTGTGAGGACATTCCCGACATCTTCCCCTGGTGCTCCAGTGCTTCCAACTTCTTGGCCCTGGAGAGATAGATGTAAAAGCAGCTACCTTTGGAGATGCTCTGGGTCAGCAAACCTGTATGAACTTCATATCTGTGTACCACTACACAGACAGGTAGACATTATTGATATTCAAAAGTTAGTGTTGACATCCTTCCTTGTTCCTAGAAAGAAAAACCTCAAGTTATTGCCACATTTTCAGCTGCCTGATCAGACATGTTATTATATAATTGCTTATGGGACATGAGGAGATCCATTGGTCAGAAGTTTCATAGCAGAATTATCTGAAAGGAAAATCAAGTTGGGGTTAATGAGGGGTATATCAAAAATGTTTTGTTGGTTTGGCGAAGTATCGGCCATTGTCAGATATGGATGTGGTTCTCCATCCGGACCTGCAGGAAGCAAAGCTAGTCTATTAAGGAATGTACATCATTTTAGAGTAACATGCGAAATTGTTAGTAACACCTTTGTTAGTTCCACAGTCATGCTTTGGTTAAAAGAGTAATTTTTCTCCTCCGGGAGAAGCATGCAAAACATGAACAGTCAGATAACACAAGATTATATCAGCTATGGCCATAACTTTTTGGAAAAAGCAGCTGTTACCCCCCTTTGACAAATTTTCAAAAACTTAACAAGAATATCGGTGGTTTGAGAGGCCTAATCAAGCTTGATCTAAGTCAGTATATTTAAGTCAGTAGAGGTTACCTCGGCCTCACAAGTCAGTCAACGTCAGTCTTGGTCAAATGTGTCCCCCATGTGTAAAGTCATACATGGGTTGGGAGATCTCCACAAAATTATAAATCCATGGACAACAATAGCCTGTTAAATCCAATAAGGCAATCGTTTGTTTTCTTTCACAGTTTTTGAACATCCAAAATTGTCTGGATGTGATCGGAACCCAATTCACGATTCTCCGGAGTGTAATAGCGCCTTAAATTTTATGAAATAAGTTGCAACTTTGTCCCTCAAAACTTTAGGACTGTTTTCTGCCAGAAAACAAAGAAGAGACCTTGTCTCAGTTTAACCATGCCCCTGTACAGGAATACCTATACACAGCCCTTGTCCACATCTGAACATGTGCATTATCACACAATGACCACTAATGTTCCCCTCTCAGTTCCACAGCAAACAGAGATAAATCGGAGATGGAAACCCTATGGCATCTGTATCCAAAAATAAACTTCACCATTAATATGGTTAATATTACACCATCTACTGGATGCTAACCAGCTTCATTTATGACTTCAGGATATTTCAATTAACTCCACTCCCCTTTGATTTATATTCAGGCAAGACAATACAGGGCGAGATCAGCGATTCAACAATGGCAACTTGATTCATAATAGACTGAACAACAAAAGCAATTACCTCAGCAGCTTTAGGGATAAATGAATGTTGTCTTAACATAATCTATGAGTTTGATTTTGACTGGACAATAACAAAATTTGCCTATATAAATCTCTTACATTTCCAAACTAAACTTTTGTTTCAAATTGTCAAATATTATTAAAAGCAATGCTTAGTCTTTAGAGATCAATCACTGTTTCTGTGTACGTGTGCGCCTCATCCTTATTCATTTCCAATCTAGTTCTTATCTATGTACTGCTCAATGCTCTGACCCTCTTTAAACATTCTATACTTACTTTTACCTTTCAATGGCAACACCCCATTTGTCTGCCCTTATTTCAGTGCCTATAACGGTCAGATAGATTTCCTAATTTCCCCTTCTATTCCTCATGTTTTGGTGACTCACTGGGACAGATTTGCCTAAACATCCAGTGAGTTTATCGTTCCCACAAACTTCACAATCACTCTGATCTTCTCATACGCTGGATCTCATCAAATAAACACTTTATGTAGTCTATTCAGCCAAGTGAGTTGTTTGACACCTTTGCTCTAACCAACGCCAATTTATAGCATGCAGGCTGTAAACTAGTCCCTGAATATCACCAGACTCACACTGTTGGTCCTGTAGATTGACCCAGACCACGTGCCTTGTTCTCTTTCTTTTTCAAGATGTGATCCTACTAAGACCACTTATATTCTCCTTGGTCTTTGGACTATACTCTACGTATAAAGGGAAAGAGGCCGAAATCTCCTTCAATCTTCACCTTCCTGTGGCTATTAAACCATTTCCTTCTGAACTCCTTCACAAACACCTTTTCTCCAGGTCTCCCTCTCTCTCTGTTTTTCTTTCTTCTCAAGCCTCTCTAGCACCTCCTCCTGCTTTTGCCTGTTGGAGACATATGTAAATATACTCCCATGTAAATCAGTCAAATATTTAAATTACACCTTCCTCTTTTTTTTTTCCAATAGGGATTGATTCTGTCGTAATTTGCTTGAGCGACACGCCATCAATGCAAGCGGAAGCGCCACTACCCAATTTAGACCTGTGTGTTGGCAGATTTTAACAGTTTGGATTTTGAGGACACTATAAATTTTCGCAGACGTCTTGGTTTTGAGGAGATGATAAACCACTCCTACATGTTGTTGAATTAACGATTTTTGTACAATCATATTTACAATTTTATCCACAAACTCTCTCCCATTATCTGTAAATATGTGATCTGGAAGTCTCCATCCGCTTATGACCTCCCAACATAAGAACTTGGCAACAGACTGAGCTGCCTTCTGCTTGGTAGGACAAACCTCAGGCCTTTGCTAAAATTTGTATCTGTTTTTTCTTCAATTGATTTTATTATATCAACAAAGTCCCTGACTAGCTCATACGTAGAATCTCTTGGAGTCCGAATATAACCAGAAGGGACCATCAACCCTCTCCTAACGTTGTTTTTCACACAGACTGTACATCCATTTATAACATGATCAATTTGTTCCAGTAGGTATGGTGCAAAAACTGCAAAAACTCTGCTCCTTTGGAATTTTCTTCTCTTACCTTCCCCCCTTGCAACATGGGCTTGCCCATTTGCTTCTAGACACCATCTGGTGGTCTCTTCAATTTGGGGTCGGCAAATATTCAACAAATCTACCGTGGTGCGTTCTGCTAGAATGACATCCTCTCATTCCTATAGCTCCTGATGTTCTACAAATTTATCATGATTCTCCTTCACCATGCTTGTATTGAATATAAGTTATGTTATTTTGCAGCTTGACTTTGGAACCTCTTTTGGAAAATAAAACTCACTCAAACCGGTCTAACAGGTTGGTTATTGAGCCACAGCTCAACTTGGGGACCTTGTATACAAAACAGCCATAGCGCCTATGTGGTCTAATTCTAAATGGCAATTTTTGTTCATGCACACCAATTTCAGCTTCTCTTTTATAAGCACAGTTCAGCCTGCTGTTTTCAGTTGGTTATTCATTGCTGTAACTATTGTATTACTAATTACTTATAGTTTGCCTCTCATGTATATTTTACAACCTGAACATTTTTACTGACTAATTCTGTTTTTCTTTTCACTATTAGTATTTTAGTTCCTTTCAATATCTTTGACTGATCTGGACCAGTAAGAACTTTTTAATTCATATCGCTTCTTGTAATTTTACTCTACTAACTTAGGTATATGATGTGTGAGGTGTCTCTATGTTCTTTTTCCTGTATGTAAAACCAAACAATTACTAGGATTCAACACTAAAATGGGAACTCTGCAGAAGGATTTAACACTGCAAAGTATATAGCCTTTGGAGGAGTTCAAGCCACCCAGGCATGTGGATCAGGTACATCTGCTGGAAAGTCAGCCAAACAGCCAAACGTTTCTTTACAGGCAACAATGGTGTGTTGCTCTGAGGACTCTTAGTTATCTAAAAGACGTGTTTATAGTAGCCCTTTCGTTTGTGATATCGTCCCCTGGATTACCTCCTCCTCTGTTGGGTACTAGTTCTTCCATGGAGGCCAGGTTCTGGGTTGGAGCTCGACTTCTGCTGGTCAGGCTGACTTCCCGAGTCCAATGTCCGTGCTGTGTCCGTAAACAACTGTTTGTAGCTGTCCCAGTCCTTGGGTGGAGATCATCATTTTCATGAGCTCCTGGTTTTTACTTTCCCAAATGGCAGAGTTTTCTTTTGTTGGAACAGAAGCAGCATCCTCTGTTTCTGCCATCATTTCTCTCACATGTTCTTGTTCATAATCCTTGACTAAGAGTCATGTGTAGGATGTCTCCTTCAATGTCATGTTCTTTGCCAAAATATTCATCCTTGTTTGTTCTCATGGGTGCTTCTTGTGGTCCCACAACTATGCAACTGAAGCTGAGCAGAGTTTGTTTTGAGTGGCGGCTTATCCATTCATCTGAACCTGACTGAGCCGCACACCTGAAGTACCTGATTCCTTCGCAAGCTTCTTCCTCTTTTCTTTCTATCTCTGATTTTCAAACAACTCCAAGATACCGAGCTTTGTCTGTCTCTCCTCTTATAAACAGTAGAATCTCTATATTAAATGGGACTCCTGTTGAAAGTTGTCCAGTTACAAATATCTGAATATCTGGATAGATGATAAGCTGTCTTTTAAATTCACATTACTGAACCAACTAAAATCTAGATGATCACTGATTTATTATAACCTAGCTTGCCTTACTTTGAAATATAAAAAACAACTTGTTCAGGTCCCCCCTTGTTTCTGCTCTAGATTATGCTGACATCATTTACATTCAAGCTGTTCTCCCCCCTTTGAAACCCCTTGAGGCAGGTATCATTTTGTACTTTGTTTTATTACAGGTGATGGGTTTAGAACTCATCACTGGGTCCTTCACGACAAAATTGGATCACCATCTATATCTGTAAGGAGGGAAAAACACTGCATGATTCGTATCTACAAGGCCCTACTGAGTGTTTTATCTAATTATCTTACCAATTTTATCTCTTTTAGAAATTGTAATGCTTACACTTGTTCACTGGAGTCCTTGATTTTAGACATTCCTACTATAAGAACCATATTCAGAAAGACTGTGATTTATAGTCCGCTCTTAAGCTGAATCATCTTATCTCTTTAGATATTTCCCAAAATACCTGTTGTTCGATGCTCTGCAGTCTGAATGTAATCGTGATTTATCATGTTGTGTATGCGTATTCATGTATTTTGTACTTCGGGCATCCTTAGAAAAGACAGTTGTGCCCACTTGAGCTTCCCTGGAAAAATTTAGGCTTAATTCATTCATTAAGGGTTTCATTCACCGGTTAAGGTTGACCAATTTCCAGTCAGCGCTTATGCCCTTTCTCTGATATATCTGCAATCTCTTTTATGAAGACGTTGCTTTCTTGTACCACACCAACAGGGGTAGATGCTCTTGAAATTCCTGAGCCCATCAGGATTGACAGTGTGAAATTCTATCCTTCTACATTCTTGTTCATAAATTTTTAGATACTGTTAAAAAGATAATTACCCCTTTCAGGAAGTTACTCAAATCCAAATACATCGATCAAAACTGTGTTCCCAGAACACTGTGTCACCAGAAACACCTCTTAAGAAACAATGGAGTAAATTTGCGAACCGCAGTGAGAGCCCGTAATGTATCGCCTTAAAAAACTGTAACGTTTCTGGACTCGACTGTCTGTGAGGATAGAAGGAAAATAGAAACCTAAACGTTCATCAGCTTTTTCTGAGAACTGATAACTGTCACTGACGTCTGTGCCAGTCTTTCCACTGTTTATGTCCTCCAATAATTATAAACTAATTCAGACATCAGATACTGAATCATCCAAGATTGAATCAAATCCTATACTCAAATAATGAAATTGCTATCAACAACCAATGATCTGCTGTAGCTGATCAGTCAATTACCAAGCTCTACTTGTAATTCTTCCCTTATTCGTGTTCCCCATGTATATTCAATAACACTGTGAGCATGTAAATGTTGTCGCCTTAAACGTCTGTGAGTTTATGAGCATGCGTGTCTCTGTCTTCTTAGGGTTATCTCAGGGGGTGTATCTGTGTGCGTGTCCTTAAGGGGTTTGTGGATAAGATCGCACTAGCCTGACAGATTTAGCGTGGGTCACGCAGGCGGATGTCACGAGCAAACCTAACCGGTGTCCGGTGATTGTCGTACGTCTCCCGACCTTAGATGTTATGTCTTCTTTCTCGGACTCTCGCGTCCCCGGTATATAGAGAGAAGTAGATTAAAAAACACAAATGAAGACTGTTACATCAATAGAGCAAGCCAAAACTCTTTATCATCATCCAAACAATATAAACATCATGCAGGTTTAGTTTAACATCGCTATCATGTTATTAAGGCGGATCCAATTTATTTTAAAAAACTCAATCGTATAATCATTGAAGCTTTAAACAGTTAACACTGGTTGTCCGTATGTAAGTGTGGGAGGGGGAGTAACTCCACACTCACAGCGACGCTCTCTCTGTCTGCGCGTTCACACACCAGCTGTTTTCTCTGTGTCCTCTCTCTCTGTTACGCGGTCAGGCGCCCTCTGCACTCCCCTCAACCTCAGCGAGTCAAAGACAGCTGGATCAGCTTATTGTCAATCCTAAATCAACCCTTTTTATCTGCCAACATTCAAACCGCCATTTTAGATCAAAAACTACGCCCTAAAGAAATATTGCTAAACTCATGACCACTTTATCATTTATAAATTTCGATTTAATCATTTGCTCTGAGGAGGTGTTTTAGAGCAAACTCAATGTGTATGATTTGATTTTACTCCCTGTACGAAAATATCCAGGCTCCACTACATATATGTCTAACTAATCAGCTTTGGATAGCCCAAATTTCCCAAATATATTTAAATACCCAATCCTGTCCGTACTGTGGTTTGGTGTTTGTCACTACTCCAATCATGCATGTTTGGCTGTCTCCTATCTTCAGATTTAACGATTTATGTTTTAACTTTTACGTCAAATTTCTTTTTACAAATACTTAGGCTTGAGATATTACTTTTCTCTAATTGAACTAATTTTCCTTCACTTCGCATCAGGGTTTCCCCTTCTAATATGTGGGGGCTGCCGTGCATAAAGGCCATTTCCATACCTTGACCAGCTACACCGGTCAGCCAAATAAACAATTGTCCGTACGTCCACAAATGCCTACTTACTCGTACTCCTTGAACTTCTCCACCAACAAATCAAGCATCATCCCCAGTAATTACTCATCCCCAGCTTGATAACGACTAAGAACACCCTACTGGATTCCTCTGATCAACAGTCAACTAGGATGCATTGCCTTTAGTCACACAAATTATATATGCGTGTTTTAATCTTATATTTGACTTGCTATCAACTTTCCCACCTACTTTCTTCATCTTCTCTCCGCATAATATCCCTTTAACTCTACTTATTGCCTCTACTCTCTCTCTCAGGACATCGATAGTGCTAGTTATGCATAAGACTTATAACTTTATTGATAGGGAAATCTCCAAACCACCATTTCCTCCATTCCTTTGCTATACAGCTAATTAACACCAATTAATATTTCCTTCATGTGAAATTCTGTGCGGTTCTGCATATTTTTAATTTTATTTCGCCTAAACTTTAGTCCTTCAAGATCTAATTCGGATTTACAGTAACAATTTTAACTGTAAATTTTCACCTATAAGGCAAAGGAAGGGCAGGAATTGTACTTCCCTATGGGTCATCCATCTAATATCCTATCTTTTGAATATCACGTTATCTATACAACACCTATGCATTGTATATGATATATTCTAATAATGCGCATTTATATAGATTACTTATAACTAATTCCATGGACAAACACTCAGCTTTCACATCAACTTTAGCTGACTCTTAACCACACACAGCTTCAGAAGACACAATAAGCACTGAACACTACAAACCACTACCGGGCCCCCTCTTTTTCCTTTGTACAAACAAACACAAACACTTATTCAGCTGAATTTCATCAGAGCTCTTCTACCTAACACATACTGCAACTTGGTTTGTTGGACTCAGAATACCGAAAACCGCCTCTAACAGCCCACCAAGTGCTAAACTACTTTAGATTAGAGTCCATGGGCGTCACACGCACCCATAGACTTGTCAAATTTCTATTGTCACAACCATAAGTTTGATTTGACATAACATTTCTCTCTCATTCTAAATTTTCTTTGTGGTCTTCATAATTTTTTTTTTCCTGGCCAGTCTTTTCTATTCTTTTTCTATTATTTGAGACAACTGAACCATGCAGCTAATGAAAACCAATGCCCCGCATGTCTTATGACAATGTAAACTCATTGCCTGCATCGGATGGCCATCAGTTCAGTCATTGCTGCCACAGCAGTTTCCCTTTTTTCACTTATTTCTCTTTTTCACTTATTCTCTATTTCTCTATTGCCAGCCATCTCTTTTCTCTATATTGTCTGAACATTTCTTCTCTTCTTCATTTTTTTTTTATTCTTTTCTTATTTTCTTTTCTTATTCTCATTTCTCTTGTTCTCATTTCTTCACTATTTGAGACAACTTAGCGCGTAGGAAAGTGACTAATCTCATGCATGACTTCCAGCAAATGGCTTAGCGTCATACCTGCATCATATTACCAATTAATTCACAAATCTCTACCGCATCAGTTTCTCCTTTTCTCTTAATTTAGGAAATTTAGACAGAATCGTATCAACAAACTACACACCTGTTGCCCAGTTTCCCCCCGTTTTGGTAATTTTCGGCTTGACAGATATTGGAAAACACACACACAGTCCCATCCAGGGCCTGAGTTTGACCCCTGGAGCGAAATGCTCACCTTGTTTGCCGGCTGGGGTGAAAGTCAGTCTCTGGACCCCTGTCGTGTGTCCAAGTTGTCAAAAGCCATCCTGTTCGTGACGCCACCTGTAGTTTCTGGGCTGTCTTCCTCAAAAGTGTCAGCATGTAGTATGTTGATAAAAGAATTCTGCGGAGGCAGGGCTGGGTGGAATGATAGAGCAGTCTTTATTGAGACAAACTTCGGTTAGCCGAGCGTCCGAGCAGAGTGTGGCCCCACATCTGATGTTCTCCAATCTAGGGCAAAGTAATGTCAAACGTTTTTGCCCTCTTGCCCTATCAGAACTCCTACGCCTTCGATCTTAGGAATTCTACCAAATGCCACTACCCCCCTTTCTCTGGTGTGGGGGCCTTTTTTAAAGTCTGTTCTCCATAACCGCCTACTTCTCCCAATTGGTCGCTTTGGTGGGTTCAAGGTACATCTATCCAATGGGAAAGAAGAGAAGGATGGATCTGCCTCACATCCTCTATGAAATAACTCTTGTGTGCGTTACTTAACTTTGCTGATGTCAGCTAAAGTGGACAGGATGGTTTATCTATACTTAAATGACAATGTATACCTTGAGTCAGCTCTTAACCTCTGGTGTGGGCTCCTTCCTGTAACTTATCTCTGATGCCCACCTCAGGGCTGATCAGGGCCCCTGGTTATGGGGACCCTCACACTGTCACATTCCCGCAGTTGTCTAAGGAGAGCATCCGGTCCCGTCTCATCCTGTCTTCCTCCTATTCACTATTGTCTTAGAACCCAGGATGTGTAGGAAACACACAGATACTACACAACCTACGCATCTTTCACATGAGAGCACCAACACTGACACACACACACCACAAGAGATGTATGCCCTTTCACTGCAAGCTATCACATATCTTGAAAATAAACAAAAAACAGCAGAAGAAAAGCTAACTGAATTCTATGCTTCATTTTCCTCTGAAGCATACCAAAACATGCACACTCTCACAATAGGGCAAACACATGTCACCTTTTTGGTAGATTCAGGGGCAACGATATCTCTCATTAGACATGATGCGCTAAACCCTACACCGAAGATGAGTGCACGCTATCTTAAAACAGTAGGAGTTTCAGGCTCCTCAATGACAGAAAGGTACACCACTCATGGGGAGAGATCTGATGTGTGCTTTGGGTATCGGTTTAAGATCAACTCCAGAGGGGTTAGTGGTGGTTAGGGAAGCAGCCACATTCATGAAGTATAGTAAAGAAGATCTTTTTTACTCATATCACTGGCAGCTCACAGCTCTTGATTCTGTAAATCACACCCTCCTGCAGACAGCCAGAGCATGCACAGCGCACACACGCAACACACACGCAGACATGGTGAGAGCACAAGACCTTCAGTGCACAGCACACATCTCCCTCGGTCCTGATACGAGCTTTGAAAAAACTGGTGCAGGGAGAGACAGGGACAAGATAAACTGAGGCTTGTGTGGTTGTATTGGAACGACAAAATGTGTGTTGCTTCTGTAACTGTGACGGATTCCCACTCTCAGCGTTTGTTCTCGGTACCGAACTCTGACCCTCACATTCCAATGATCAAGCCAAAGGGGAAAGGATGGCAGGAATTGGGACCATAGACCAGAGCATGCAATGATGCAACAGGTTGGACACAGACATTCGATCCACATGTTGAGTATCACCGCCGTTTGAGAACATACAGAAAAAGGTTTTCAGCTGTAATAACTGCAGTACAATCTGTCGAGCTCATACCTGACACAAAATGGGATTTGTCAAAATTTGTCAGGTCAAATAATGGTTGTTTTGATTCTTTTGATGCTTGTCATGAAAGATTTTTTGTTGATGACATCACTGAGGTACCAGAGTTAAGCCAAGTGCCAGCACACTTATGCGCACAGCATAAACATGACGTTGGGCTTATCAAAAATGCAGAACCTGTAATAATCACTCCAAAATCTTCCTAGAGGCCGTGCCAGAACCAGTACCCCCTGAAAAAAGAGGCTGTGGAGGGCATCAAACCAGTGTTTGAGGCACTCTGCAAGGCCGGTGTCATCGTTCCGTGTGAAAATTCACCCTTGCGCACGCCAAACTTCCCAGTCAAAAAGAACAAACCAGTGGGCCAGCCCGACGAATGGAGGTTTGTACAAGACCTACAAGCAGTAAATGCAGCCATTTATGCACACGCGCCAACCGTCCCTAACCCTCACACAATTCTCTCACAAGTTCCACCCGACAGTAAGTGGTTGTTGTTGTTGATCTAGCCAATGCTTTCTTCAGCATTCCTGTTCACCCAGACAGTCAATTCTAGTTTGTGTTTGAAAATAAGACCTACACATTCATGCGCTTGTGCCAGGGCCTGTCCGAGTCACCAACAATTTTTAATGCAGCACTGCGCAACAATTTGGATTCTTTAAAGCTGCCCAGCAATAGTGCACTGTTGACTTATGTGGATGATCTGTTGATTTGCTCTCCCACCAGAGAAGCCTGTGTAGTAGACACAGTGGCCTTGCTCTCCCATCTGGCCAATAATGGACACAAAGCAAGCCTGTCAAAGCTGCAGTTTGCCTGTGAGAAAGTTGTTTTCCTAGGTCATGTGATCACAAGGGAAGGGGAGACTCTCTCTCCCTCCAGAATAGCTGCAATCCAGTCTATTCCGAGGCCTCTCACCAAAAAGCAGGTAATGAGTTTTTTGGGTATGACGTCATATTGCAGACAATGGATCCTGAACTACACAGAAATAGAGGCACCATTGGCAGCAATCGCCCATGGGAAACGAACAAACAACTTTGCGAACGACAAAGTTGAGTGGATGACTGAAGCTGACAAAGCATTCACTGACCTCAAACTGGCCCTGCAGTCTCCCCCGACTTTGGGCCTGCCCGACTGCTCACGACCTTTCACCCAGACAGTCGACGAAAAGGGTGGGTACATGACTTCCATATTGCTACAAGACCACGGGGGCCGCAACAGGCCTGTAGCGTACTTTTCATCAAAACTTGATTCATTGGCGGCAGGCTTGCCTGCCTGCCTCAGAGCTGTGGCTGCTGCAGAGAAAGCAGTGATGGCCTCTCGAGACATTGTAGTGTATTCTGATCTGACACTGCTGGTACCCCACGCTGTCTCCTTGATTTTGCTCGAGCAGAAAACCTCTCATCTCTCAGCTGCTAGGTGGCTGAGATACAACACCATTCTGCTAGAGCTCCCAAACATTACTGTGAAACGATGTACAGTTCTTAATCCTGCTACCCTTCTTCCCACAGCTGACGATGGAGAGTCACATGACTGTGTTGCTATCATTAATGAAGTCTGCTCTCCCAGATCTGATCTGCAGGAAGTGCCACTTCAGAATGCAGACCGGGAACTGTTTGTGGATGGCTCAGCACCAAGGGACCCAGGGACAGGAAAGAACCAAACAGGTTTTGCAGTCACAACATTACATGACATTGTTCTAGCTGAACCTCTCCCCTCAAACTACTCCACTCAAGCCGCAGAGCTTGTAGCCTTAACGAAAGCATGCAAATTGGCCAAGGACAAGTCTGTTAACATTTTCACAGACAGTCGTTATGGCTGGGGAGTTTGTCATTCATTTGGCCAAATATGGGCAAACAGAAAATTCCTGACGGCTTCAGGAAAGCCAATTGCACATCACACATTGGTTGCCTCCCTCCTTGATGCTCTGCTGCTACCAAAACACATCGCTGTCTATAAACGTGAAGCTCACACTAACAAACCCGACCTCATTTCACAGGGAAACGCCAGAGCAGGCGCCGCTACGAAGACAGCAGCTAAGCAGCGACTAACAAAACAATGTGTTGTTATCCCTGCCTCACCACTGACACCTTTCACAGATCTGCAGGAACTACAAGCGAAAGCCACTCCACAGGAGAAGGTCAACTGGAGGCAAGCTGGTTGTGCTGTCAAAGAGAATGTTTGGTATGGTCCAAACAACAAACCGTGCTTGCCCAAATATCTTTTTCCTCACTATGCTAAGTTGACACATGGACGAGATCATGTGTCAAAAGGGGGAATGATGAGTGAGATACAAAGATATTGGTTCACAAAGGGCTTCTCAGCCTTCTCCCAAACTTTTTGCAAAAGGTGTGTGATCTGTGCCACAAACAATGCAGGGGGAGGTCTTCGGACGCAACAGGGCGCCCATCCACCCCCTGAAAGACCATTTGATCATTTACAAATGGATTTCATTGAACTAACACCTAGTGAGGGAAAGAAATACTGTCTCGTGGTGGCCAACATGTTTTCTAAGTGGGTGGAAGCTTTCCCTACATCCAAACAGGATGCGGCAGCAGTTGCAAAAGCTTTAATCACAGAAATCATCCCACGTTGGGGAATTCCAGCTAAAATTTCCAGTGATAATGGCACACCAGCCCTGAAAAGTATGGGGGACTACTTAGGTATTGACCTAATACAGCACTGCGCCTACCACCCAGCAAGCGGAGGTGCCGTAGAAAGAGAAAATGGCACCCTGAAAAACAAGCTTGCTAAATGTTGCGAAGAAACAGGTCTGTCATAGACCAAAGCCTTGCCAACCGTCCTCATGCACATGAGGGCTAGAATCAGAGCTAAAAACAACCTTAGCCCTTTTGAAATCTTGGTTGGTCGACCTCTGCACACCGGACGGCAGTGAAGATCGCAGAGAGAGCCACCTGGGTTCACGCCAGCCACTGCAAACGGGTTCCAGAGCCAGCGGACGACACCTCACAGAGCGTGCTTCCTCACCAGGGATGACGCCGACGACAAAGCGACACAGCTGGAGGGGAGGTATGTGCTACCTGCCCCTGCTGGCTGTCATCATCATCCTGCCTTTGCTGCTGCCGCAGTCCAACGCTCACAAGCTCGACACCAGCCACCCGAAACCAGTCAGCAAACCGGAGGAGAACGCCTGGTATCAAGCAGTCACAACAGCGGTGAGACAAATAACCAATGAAAGTTGCTACGTCTGCACACAGATCCCCCACGGGGTGGGCACCGCCATTCCAGCTAAACCGTGGCCACTAAACATCTCCGAGACCATGGGGGTCATGGTTGCCTTCACCAACAGCCCCGACGACTGGGTCAACGCACTCAACATCAGCATCATCAACTACAATGGGTCTGTGGTGAGGTTCTGGAACACGACACACACACCACCCGGGGTCTATGAATCCGCCATGACCACACACCCAACACAACAGAGAGGTGAGGTGTGTTTTACCAGAACATGTTGGACACTTGATGATCACTATCTGAGGACATCTGCGTGCAGGCAGTCCGTTGCAGCCACCTGCGGCGAGGTCTGGGAAAGCACCCAGCCTTCAGAGTGCAGATGCGAGTCTCCACTCTTGGGGCGGCTCAACCTCACCGGCACGACCAGCCTGTACCACGACGGCGACAACAATCCAGTCGTAGCCATGCCTTCCAGCGACGGTTTCGGGGCACTGCGTCAGCACGTGTGGGTGTGTGGCCCCCATGTCTACCAAGCCCTCAGGCCAGGTTGGTGCGGGTCCTGCTATCTCGCAAAATTGTTGCCCTCTGTTACTATTGTGCCAAACCTCACCTACCATCACACTCACTACACCCATTACTACAACCCACACAAAGCCCGACGCTCCACAACGAGAGTGTCTGAGCTTGAGAAAGGATTCGGGGGTGCTTTCCCAAAATCGACCATATTGCCTTGGCGCTCGAAGATCTGACAGCCCTCACTTAGACTGGGTTCGCAACACTTTCCCCCGAATGACCTTGTGTGTATTTTTTAAAAAAAAAGAAAAAAAAAAGGTGGATTGAGGACGAAAATACACATTTTGAAGCGACGTCTGGAAAGAGTCCTTTGACTACCAGACCTAAATGGTGATTTCTGTCTGTCTTCTGCACCCTGTGGATACATATTTGTGTAACACCAGTTGATCAAGAGACGTCTGGACCTGGTTTGATCACTATGTTAAATGCATGCCCTCATACCTCCCCCACCCCCTGCTGTTCATTCCCTCCAAAGAACAGACCCCTCCCTTTTGTATCCCCTTTTGTTTACCTGTTGATTGAATTTGCCATTCTTTGCTCTGGGTCGACTCACCGGCTCAGACCCGCTCTGTGCATGTTGGTTCACCAGTTTACTGTTATTCTTTGAATAAACACATCACCACAGCAAACTGCTCAACAGGACTTGAATGATTTTCTTCAACAATATGAACTGTCCATATGCATGTGTAAAAGAGATTGCACGTCACTCAAGATCAGTAGGCACATTTTTAAAAGGTAAAAACTTAAAAGGTAAAACTCACAATAGCCTATATATATATATATATATATATATATATATATATATATATATATATATATATATATATATATATATATATATATATATCCATCCATCCATCTTCTTCCGCTTATCCAGTACCGGGTCCCGGGGGCAGCTGTCTGAGCAGGGACACCCAGACTTCCCTCACCCCGGACACTTCCTCCCTGGGAGGATCCCAAGGCGTTCCCAGACCAGCTGGGCAACATAGTCGCTCCAGCGTGTCCTGGGTCTTCCCCGGGGTCTCCTCCCAGCAGGACATGCCAGGAACACCTCCCGAGGAAGGCGTCCCGGGGCATCCGAAACAGATGCCCGAGCCACCTCAACTGGCTCCTCTCGATGTGGAGGAGCAGCGGCTCTACTCCGAGCTCCTCCCGGGTGACAGAGCTCCTCACCCTATCTCTAAGGGAGCGCCCTGCCACCCTGCGGAGGAAACTCATTTCAGCCACGTGTATCCGGGATCTTATTCTTTCGGTCATGACCCAAAGTTCATGACCATAGGTGAGGGTAGGAACGTAGATTGACCGGTAAATCGAGAGCTTCGCCTTTCGACTCAGCTCTCTCTTCACTACGACAGACCGGTATAACGACCGCATTACTGTGGCCGCCGCACCGATCCGCCTGTCAATCTCACGCTCCATCCTTCCCTCACTCGTGAACAAGACCCCAAGATACTTAAACTCCTCCACCTGAGGCAGTAGCTCTCCTCCAACCCAGAGGGGACAAGCCACCTTTTTCCGGTCGAGAACCATGGCCTTGGATTTGGAGGTGCTGATTCTCATCCCAGCCGCTTCACACTCGGCTGCAAACCAGCCCAGGACATGCTGGAGGACATGCTGGAGGAGCCAACAAGACCACATCATCCGCGAAAAGCAGAGATGAAATCCTGTGGCTCCCGAACCAGATCCCCTCCAGCCCGTGGCTGCGCTTAGAAATTCTGTCCATGAAAATAATGAACAGAACCGGTGAAAAAGGGCAGCCCTGCCGGAGTCCAACATGCACCGGGAACAGGTCTGACTTACTGCTGGCAATGCGAACCAAGCTCCTGCTCCGCTCGTACAGGGACCGTACGGCCCTTAACAGAGGGCCTCCGACCCCGTACTCTCGGAGCACCTCCCACAGAATGCCACGAGGGACACGGTTGAATGCCTCCTCCAAGTCCACAAAACACATGTGGACTGGTTGGGCAAACTCCCATGAACCCTCGAGCACCCTGCAGAGGGTATGGAGCTGGTCCAGTGTTCCGCGGCCCGGACGAAAACCGCATTGTTCCTCCTGGATCCGAGGTTCGACTATCGGCCGAATTCTCCTCTCCAGTACCCTGGAATAGACTTTCCCAGGGAGGCTGAGGAGTGTGATCCCCCGATAGTTGGAACACACCCTCCGGTCCCCCTTTTTAAATAGGGGGACCACCACCCCGGTCTGCCAGTCCAGAGGCACTGTCCCCGACTGCCATGCAATGTTGCAGAGACGTGTCAACCAAGACAGCCCTACAACATCCAGAGACTTGAGGTACTCAGGGCGGATCTCATCCACCCCCGGTGCTTTGCCACCGAGGAACTTCCCGACTACCTCAGTGACTTCGGCTTGGGTGATGAATGAGTCAACCTCCGAGTCCCCACCCTCTCCTTCCGCTATGAAAGACATGTCAGTGGGATTGAGGAGATCCTCGAACTATTCCTTCCACCGCCCGACAATATCCCCAGACGAGGTCAACAGCTCCCCACCTCCACTGTAAAGAGTGTTGGTGGAGAACTGCTTCCCCCTCCTGAGGCGCCGGATGGTTTGCCAGAATTTCCTTGAGGCTGACCGATAGTCCTCCTCCATGGCCTCTCCGAACTTTTCCCAGACCGGAGTTTTTGCTTCCGCGACTGCCCGTGCTGCCGCTCGCCTGGCCTGCCGGTACCTGTCAGCTGCTTCAGGAGTCCCCCGGGCCAGCCAGGCCCGGTAGGACTCCTTCTTCAGCTTGACACCATCCCTTACTTCCGGAGTCCACCACCGGGTTCGGGGATTGCCGCTACGACAGGCACTGGAGACCCTACGGCCACAGCTCCGGACAGCCGCGTCAACAATAGAAGTGGAGAACATGGTCCATTCGGACTCAATGTCCCCAGCCTCCCTCGGGATCAGGTCCAAGCTCTCCCGGAGGTGGGAGTTAAAGACCTCTTTGACAGAGGGTTCTGCCAGACGTTCCCAGCAGACCCTCACAATACGTTTGGGTCTGCCAGGTCTGTCCAGCTTCCTCCCCTGCCAACGGATCCAACTCACCACCAGGTGGTGATTAGTTGACAGCTCAGCCCCTCTCTTCACCCGAGTGTCCAAGACATACGGCCGGAGGCTAGATGACACGACCACAAAGTCGATCATTGACCTCCGGCCTAGGGTGTCCTGGTGCCATGTGCACATATGGACACCCTTATGCTTGAACATGGTGTTCGTTATGGACAAACTGTGACTAGCACGGAAGTCCAGTAACAAAACACCACTCTGGTCCAGATCGGGGAGGCCATTCCTCCCAATCACACCCCTCCAGGTAACACTGTCGCTGCCCACGTGAGCGTTGAAGTCCCCCAGAAGAACGACGGAGTCCCCAGTTGGAGCACTCTCCAGTACCCCTCCCAGGGACTCCAAGAAGGCCGGGTACTCTGCACTGCTGTTCGGCCCATAAGCCGAAACAACAGTGAGAGACCTATCCCCAACCCAAAGGCGCAGGGAAACGACCCTCTCACTCACTAGGGTAAACTCCAACACATGGCGGCTGAGCCGAGGAGCTATAAGCAAGCCCACACCAGCTCGCCGCCTCTCACCGCGGGCAACTCCAGAATAGAAGAGAGTCCAGCCTCTCTCAAGGAGTTCAGTTCCAGAGCCCAGACTGTGCGTAGAGGAGAGCCCGACTATCTCTAGTCGGTACCGCTCAACCTCTCGCACCAGCTCAGGCTCTTTCCCCCCCCAGTGAGGTGACATTCCATGTCCCCATGGCTAGAGTCACCATCCGGGGATTGGGTCGCCGGGGCCCCCGCCCACGACCGCCACCCAAATCACACCGCACCCGCCCCTTCTGAATGGAGTGGTGAGCCCACAGGAGGGCATATATATATATATATATATATATATATATATATATATATATATATATATATATATATATATATATGTATATATAGAGTTTGGTAAGGACTGAAGGCTAGCTTACGCTTAAAACAAATAAAATCAAATCAAACTAATAACATAAATACACCCTCTGCAAAAGACACACTTGACATGGGTCCTGAGCCCCGGTCGTCTGCATGCAACACGGCAGCAGTTCCACTCCTCTGTTCCCTCAGCCTACAAGTTTTTGTCGACTACTATTTTGAACATCTCAGATTGAATCATTTACGAAGGAGATTAATATGAGAGAAAGGCCAGCAAAGTTCCCATAGAATCAGGTGAGAAAACTGATCGCTTTCGTTGATGATTTTCCTCAAACATTAATGGAATTTCAATTTCCTCCATTTTTTCGCAGACAAAGAAGGCAAACGCCGTAACCTCAGCCATGTCTTGTCAGGTCTACGGGTAGTAGAGAGTGTCCAACTTCATAGCAACGTTTGTATCCCCGCCCCTGCAGTCACCAGCAGATCTTGCTGATGCAGGCAATTGTAGTCCAAACAAATCCATTGTTGCAAACCCTTAAACCACGCAGCAGCCATGTTGAAAATCTCAGGTCAGTCTGATCCTGATCTGCAGAGATAGTTGAGGCACACAGACAGACACACAGACAGACAGAGATTTCTTGCTTTTATAGAGAGATAAGAATACTGCTTTGAGTTATGTTTTTATATTTATTCTTTATTTGCTGTTTGACACTGCAGAATTTCAGCATATATTAAACAACATTAATTAAATGTAATATACAAATGTAATTATAATCAGATCCACTAGAGTCCTGATGATGGAGCAGAAACATTATCTTATACCATGGTCTGGGGGAATACTCGATTCTGATTAGCTACAGGTTTCAATTACTCTCTGCTATATGGACACCTACTAAGTACTTGGCAGTTGGCAGTTGTTTACCGTTCTAAATTAATGCGCTAGCTGGCGTATCAAATCTGATCATTTTTTTCCAACACTGAGTGCAGTCTGTCAGTTCTTCTGTGCCTTAGCCTCTGAACACCACAGGATGGTGACTGTAACACACAAGCTGCAGAAAATACACTTCCCTTACTAATACGCTAATAATCTCACCTCCTGCTTTTCAACTCTCTACTTCATGCTGCGGCAACAGTAACATTACACACGGCCGATCATTTGTTCGTGAAAATCTTGATATTGATTTGGGGACAATGACATGACTCGTTAGCTACCTAGTCTTGTTAAACATACTGTCAAATTATATTTACTGTTTGTCAACTGTATGCAATGTTATTGACTTTGAATCTTGCTAGCATAGCGCTAGCTTTCTGGCTCATCGCTGAGCGGACCAGAATATCTTCTGTTGCCAAGTCATATCGGTCCGTCCTATTTACTTAACGTTTCCACTGCATAAACCTTACGGGAAGGTAATGATTGTTCCGGGTATTAACAGGCCTTACCAGGAAACTAAGTCATGGCTTGTGCTTTTTTTTTTTTTGGCAAGAGACCATGGTATAAGCGAGATAATGCCCATTCCAGGTGTCCATAATCCCTTACTTGACACATTACACATTCATTTATCAGTGTGTATATCTTGTTTACAGTGTGTCTAATTTTATAATATTTCTATTATCTTCTATTTTCTCGGCTATGACAGAAATGGAGTGAAGGGTTTCCTGGGGCACATGGACAAACTATAACATTTAAGTAAAAGACGAACGTTTTGACACCTGACGCGTCCTCATCAGAGTCGAGGAATGTAAACTCCATCCTTCATTCTGCTCTGTTGTCCTTGTCTGTGATAGACTGATTGTTGGTGATGAGGGAGAACAGAAACATCCTGGGTGTGTTAAACTCTCTGGAGTTGGATTACAAGCACAAAGAGGCTGTGAAGCCCCATCCACCTCCTGTCTACATGCACAGGTCAGTGTCAGTGTCACCACGGAAATAGTAGAGATGAATAAAATCAAGAGGCTGCTCAACAAACCAAAGAAGGTAAAAACTATAACAGTCATTTACTTTTTAATTAAACCATTGTTTTATTGTTCAGCATTTCTAATGAATGTCCCCTACGGAAGCCGAGAACAGCCGTGGATTTTTCTTTTTTTTTAATACACAGTTGTTAACTGGTGATAACAACTTATTATATCGTTATCTCGATATAACAAAGGGTGTTTTCTTGTGATAACTAATAAATTTATTTCATTATGTCGATATAACAAAGACTGTGACAAGAGCTGCCATGAACGGCTTCCGGAGCCGGCTGTAGCTGTAGCCTACCGGTAAGTTACACTTCACACGTTTCTTTAGGGAGGCTACCAGTTAGCAGATGAGAGGCTGACAAACTCTCATCTATCCGTCTGCTTCAGCCAAGGTAACATACATATAGGTCAAGGCTAACTTAGCAATGTATTACGAAACATAATTATTAATTCATTTAATATTATGGAACACATTATTAATTAATTCGTTATTGCAAGAAAACAACCTTTGTCATATCGAGATAACCAGATAATAAGTCGTTATCACAAGATAACAGTGCACAGAAAACAGAAAAATCCATGGCCGTTCTCGGATTCCGTAAATGTCAAATAATTAAAGATGATAAATAAATAAAAATATTTTTTAAAAAGTCATCTTTATATAATAATTGATCATTCTGATTGTGTCATGTTATTGATCAGTTAAAAACTGATAATCTGAATCATATCGAGCTATTAATAATAATGATGATCATCATAATTGTAATAATAATCATAATAATAATAATCTGTAGACAGAATGAACTGAGACAGATGTCATAGCTGTTTGAAACTAAAACCTGTTTTATTAAATTAATTAAAATAACTGACATTTATAATCTCGTTACAGATTCAAAACAATGTGCAGATTTAAAACATATTATTTATTAACTGTATTTTTTATTTTCTAATTATGATTATTGACATTTGTGCTTGTTTTTTATTTATTTATTTTTCTCTCTGTTTGTCTTTATGCATCAAAATATCAGACAGTTTTTGAAAACCTTTGTTGTAATAAACCTGATTCCGACTCTGAGAGGACAGATGGAAACATGACTGAGGTCTTGTTTGTCACGTGTACTCTTCTGGACTCTGACAGTTTTGTGGTCTCACGTGGACCGAGTTCTCACAGTGTCGGGTTTAAACTGCCTGCAGGAGCCTGCCTTGCAGGAGCAGGGGAGGGACACAAAGCACCCTCACTGTAACTTAAGACTTTCAAGTTCAGTAAACAGAATAATGAAGTCCATTCATTTGTCGAGCATGTCTGCACATATAATGCATGTTACTATGAAAATGAGGTACTTGTACTTCACTTGAGTATTTCCCTGAGATTCTGTGCAGTACATTTATCAGACAGCTGCAGTTACTTCAGATTTTAATTAACAACTGTGACAACATCTGTTAAAGAAATAAACAGCAGCTGTGACAACATCTTTCAAAGAAACAAACAGCTATGACAACATCTGTCAAAGATAACAAACAGCTGTGACAACATTTATCAAAGAAACAAACAACTGTGACAGCATCTGTCAAAGAAACAGACAAACAACTGTGAGAACATTTGTCAAAGAAACAAACAGCTGTCGATCATTTAGTGATGCTTTATTAATCAGTTTGAAGAATGTAATTGTAAAATGTCTTTTTAATATTTCTGGTAATCTGAACAGTTTGAGCAGTTTCAAGGAATACAATATTTTTCAAATGCACATGGCAGAATTTTAAAGGTTTTTAGGCCTAAACTGAGCAGATGAAGATAATATGTTAATCATTCCCATCATCCCATTGTTATACAGAGCACCAAGCCACCAATTTGTGCATCCTTTTGGCAGCTTGGTCCGCGGTTTTAGACAGAGGGCAGCAAATTGGGGGTCTGTTTTGGTCCACCAATTTTCCGCCTCAGAGGGTACACTTATTTCTGCCTCACCTGCTATCTAAAAACAAGGCAGAAATGTGCGGGCCTCTGCATGAGGTGGGCGGAGGTATCAATGACCTGCACTGTTGTGCGACCCACAGCCGGGGAGTTTTAAATCCAAGAAACAGCTGATCACAGCAGTCAGTCCATCACTTCATCCACAGACATTAAGATGAACAACTGGACAGACGCATAGATCCAGGAGATCCAGCGTCTCCTCGGTCTCTGTAGCTGTTTGGTTGTGCTAGCTTGTTGCTGTGTCAGCAAGCTAAGGACGGTCACTAATTTTAAATTAAAAGCCCCCACCCCCCGCTACGAACCCAGTTCTAAATTCCTATGGGGTGCAATGTAAAGCTCTAATTTTGAAGACAAATTCTATGTCACTGTTCACAGCCCAACTTCGAGCTTCACGTCATGTCATATGTTTACACCTACCTCAGAGGCAGCTTTTGGAAAAGGAGGAATATTACGCCTCGGTTTTAAGAAAGACAAGCACATTGCCGCCCTTACCTTGGAGCAAATGTGCTGTTTCTATCTAAAAAGTGCTAGTGAGAAGCCACTCCACCTGCTGGTCACAAAATGTAATCACATTCAAAATGAGAGGTAGAGAGGGGTGTGACATTCAGCAATAATAAATAGTAGGGATGTAACGGTGTGAAAATTTTACACTGCGGTAATAGTGACCAAAATTATCATGGTTATCGGTATACCGCGGTATTTCTAAACTGTCTTCAAAATGTTGAAAAAACACTGATGCACTGATAAACTGAAATAATTTCACCAAGATTTATTTTAAATAGATTTATTATATATTAAAAGTCCAAATCCAAAACCTTAACAAAACACTGCAAAATCAACATTAAACAAGTATAAAATAATGTATCAAAACTGTGCAAAATAGGTAATTGGCTTTTTGGGATGAGGCAGCCTGTTTTTGAAACGTGTCCTTTTAAAGTCTGCGTTACAGAAGTAGAATGAGATGTAGTGGCAGCAGCATTCGACTGGCCAGCAGACTGCCTCTGTGAAAAAAATGAAGAGAAAATGTCATTATTAATTATTATTGTCATTGTTAATTAATACTAAGGGTGCAACCAACAGATCACAAAACTCATCTCACTTTTGTTAGAAACAGGTTGGATCATTTTTTAGATCAAAACAAAAAGGATTATTGTTAAATTAATTATGAATACACTATTTTGGCTCTTATCTCTATCTAGACACATGTTATATTCACCATTGCATATTATTCTTTACATATAGTCTATTCTACAAATAATTTCTCATATTACTAATATATATTGGCTGTCTGTCTGGACTCGGTCAGTCTGATCGGTCAAATGTCTGCTGAGCCACAGGTAGACGCTGCACTGGTGAACGGAGCTGAGATGAAAGTCAGTCGGTTTGCATTCACTAATTCAGTCCACCCAGTACGTGTTTGTCTCAAATCCTCCTCACTGCAGCTCTGCATCAATATTTGGGGAATTAGGTTGAATTTAAAAGAAAAAAATCTACATTTAATAAGCGGTTCAGGTAACGTGCCAAATCACGGATCAACTTCGTTCAGTTATACCACCATCTGGACAGTTATTAGTGACAACTGCAGATTAGGCAGAGAGAACTTTACATCATGCACCCAGGCTTAAGGTCAGCTTACCTTGCATTCGCTGAACAGTTGAGGGTGATGGTCACGCAAATTGGATGTGTCGCCGCCCCTCGCAGCAACTTTCTTCTTACAGCTCCTGCAGATAGGGCTACCATCCTCGACCAGCTGTCCCAGAGAATTCTTATAAAAAACAAAATACGCCCAGACTTCAGATTTGGTTTCTTTGAAGGTGGAAAAATGCTCTGAGAGCCGCTACTGTCACGTCCTCCCTCCACCATGACTTCTTCCCTACGTAACAAGCGCACGTTGCGGCGTAGTGACACTTGGATAAAGTATCTTGCGAGTTTTCCACACCATGGTTATCGACCGCGGCGGTTACCCTGGTAATTAAAAGAAATGGTAACCTTCACCATCGGGAAATTTACCATGGTTTACCATGACACCGGTAACCGTTATATCCCCAATAAATAGAAATATAGACTATCTGAACTCACTCATTCCCACTGTAGACTGACTATAGAGGTCTGCCTGAATGTATAGTGAGGTTTATTAAACCTGCGTAGGTAACTCAAAGTATCCCTCAATGCGTTGTGAAAAGTAGAAAGCAACCAATGGTCACTAACCGAGCATTATATACTATCATGTGTTCCACTAGATGGAAAATAATGAGCCAAACTTTTTTCAGGCATATTTTTCATGTGACAGATGAGCTCACTGTGTTGTCCAGTACAGAGAACTACCTGCTGTGTGTAGTCAGTAGTACTGATGTTAGTATTACCAGTCAGTGTTGTGCCTGAATGTGTTCAGTGAGCGATCGTTCATGAACTTGATCATATTTTGGGCGAATGTGAACTGAACGTAGCCTACTGTATTTCCACCCAATGAAGGTTATTGTGAATGCATTCATTCTGGCGTTGTGAACGGCACTCTCTCACAGTTTGACTTCGTTCAAGAGAGTGCCAGATTTCCATAGAGCCTTCCAGGTGAAAACCCGGCTAAAACACACCGTAAACAATAAGGTAGCGGAAAAAAACACGCAATGGTCAGAATCCACCAAGACCGAACAAAAAGAACCAATCAGAGCCAGGTGTCTGATGGAGTGTCTGACAGCTATCAATCACTGCTCACGCATACGCTACGGACAGCTCCCTCCCCCTTCCTCCTCCTCAACTCTGCTTGGGAAAGACAAGCTCACATCTCCGAGAGCAGCTTCAGGAGCTTAGAGAAAGTAATGGTGGAGCAACAACCATCAGCAAGGAAACAACTACCAATACATCCATTACCAACAACAGCGTACACGAGTAAAAAGAGGAAAACCAGAAGGAAAAAAAAGCACAAAAGAAAGAATTAGACATAGCCCAGAATAAAACCAGAGTAAACATTGGAGTGGCTTTTCAGAGGTGGAGGGAACACCATGATCTGGAAGGATTCAAAACCCACACAGAGTTCATGACTTTTCTGCTTGACAGGTAATTACCTCTGCTTGATTTACATAATATTTGATTTATTTGATTTGATTTTCGGCGGGGCTAAAAAGCTAATTGTAATTGTTACACTAGTTCACTGTAGTGTGTGTGATGTTACTGTGATATTGCATTTGGGCTAACGTTAGCTTGTTTCCGATGCCAGTGCTAACATTAGCTTGTTTCTGATGCTACTGCTAATGTTAGCTTGTTTCCGATGCCAGTGCTAACGTTCCTGGTTGATGTTGTTTTATTAGAAAGTAGCAGAAAATGTCTTTATGAAGTGACCTGGCAGTCTTTTCAGTTTTGTTTTTGTCCTCATACTTATGTGGAACATTTCTTCCCTGACTCCTCCTAAATGTGTGTATATATTACATCCAATTCTGTATTCTCTTTCCACAGGTCAGAGATTGCCACAGACCTAGAGGCATGCTGTTGCACTTTAAAGAGTAAAGAATCCTATCTTTGAGCAAAAATTATTTTTATGTTTATGTTGACCTTGACTTGACTACTAACTGTGCATCATTACTCTGCATACCACCTACATTGTTATATTACTATTAAATAAAGCATTACAATATTTTTAGAGTTATTACTTGTTTTTGATAAGCATGTTTGCTTTTGAGACATGCATGCCTAGACCCAGACACAGCGATTATAATATCTTAGAATCAGAATTAGAATTAGAATTACTTTGTTGATCCCGGGCTGCAAAATTATTTTGTCACAGTAGCAGTGGGTGTGCAAAAAAATATATACTATAAACAATAAACAATAGTAATAATAGTAATATATACAACAAAACAGTAGAGATATTACAGTTTTCTCTGTCAGGCCGAGGTGAGAGAGTTATTATATAAAGTGATGGCTTGTGGCAGGAAAGATTTCCTGTATCTGTTGTTATGACAGCCAAGCTGAAGCAGCCTTCCAGAGAAGGTGCTCCACTGTCTGACCAGTGTGAGTTGGAGAAGGTGGAGAAGATTATCCATGATGGATAACAGTTTTTTCAGTGTCCTCCTCTCCACCACAGCCCCCAGAGTGTCCTGTTGGCAGCCAATCACAGAGCCAGCCTTCCTGATGAGTTTGTTGAGTCTGTTGGTGTTGCTGGCTCTGATGCTGCTCCCCCAACAAACCACAGCAAAGAAAAGTACACTGGCCACCACAGACTGATGAAAGATCTTTAACATCTTGCTGCACATGTTGAAGGATCTCAGCCTCCTCAGGAAGTAAAGTCTGCTCATCCCCTTCTTGTAAACCGCTTCAGTGTTAGATCTCCAGTCCAGTCTGTGGTTGATGGTAACACCAAGGTACTTGTAATCCTCCACTGCCTCCACATCCTTTCCCAGAATGCACAGTGGTTGGGGAGCTGTCTTCCTCTTAGTCCTAAAATCTATCACCATCTCTCTGGTCTTGCTGATGTTCAGTCGCAGGTTATTCCATCCAGTCCACTCTACAAAGTTGTCCACCAGTGCCCTGTACCCCTCCTCCCTCCTGTCCCTATACACCCAACAACAGCCAAGTCGTCAGGAAACCTTTGCAGGTGACATGACCTGGTGTTGTACTGAAAGTCAGTGGTGTATAAGGTGAACAGGAAAGGAGACACTACAGTCCCCTGTGGAGCTCCTGTATCACTAACCACCACATCAGACAGAACACTGCCCATACAGACAAACTGTGGCCTGCCTGCCAGGTGGTCAGTAATCCAGGAGATCATTGTGTCATCTGCACCCATCACCCACAGCTTCTCCCCCAGTAGCAGTGGATGAATGGTGTTAAAGGCACTAGAGAAATCAAAGAATGTGATTCTCACAGTACCTCGTCCACTGGTGGGCTCGTTGCAGCAGGTAAATGACAGCGTCATCAACTCCCAAGTGGGGCTGGTAAGCAAATTGCAGAGGATCTAGCAGGGCTCTCACCTGCGGCCTCATGTTGGCCAAGACCAGTCTCTCCAGCACCTTCATCACGTAAGATGTGAGGGCCACTGGTCGGTAGTCATTGAGGCCGGATGGTGTTGACTTCTTTGGAACAGGAACCAGGCAGGACGTCTTACAAAGCATCGGTATTCTCTTGTACAGGTGTTGTAGGACAGGAGACAGCTGTCTGGCACATGTCTTCAGGATCCTGGGGCTGATATCATCAGGGCCTGCAACCTTCTGCTGGTGGAGTCTCTCCAGCTGTCTCCTAACCTGGCCTGTAGTCACAGTCATGCAGGGTAGAGTGCTGGTGTCTTCAGTGAAGGAGGAGGAGGATAAGGGGGAGGAGGATGATGAGGGGGAGGAGGAGGAAGAGGAGCAGGAGAGGTGCTGCACAGGAGCGATCACAGCAAAGGAGTGAGGGGAGACGGTGTCAGGTTGAAACACCTAAAACATTCATAAAAACAAAGACTAGACAGAGAAAGAACGACAACCAGGCGATTAGTTTTACTTGCAAGGAGAACAGAGTGTGCGCACTGTCTCACGCTCCAAACTGTTCTGCCGCACTCCCTGTTCTCCTACCTTTTATTTCCTTAGGGTGGTTACAGAAAGGTCATTGTGGTTAACTCCTGCACAACTTTATTTTTCTCAGCACATGCATCTGCTAATATTGTCTTCCTCTTTCAAAGTAGGACATAGTCAAGGTTTCTCTTATCTGGTTATGAAGCAGCTGCACAGGGAGTTCGTGGCCTCGCTATAGTAGCAAGTGTGTGATTTCTCTATGCAGACAAGAAGCTGACTCAGCAACAGTTACTCTTTGCAAAACATTCAATAAGCGAGTGATAATATGTACAGTGATTCCAACAGACGGGTGGAAGCATTTAGGGCAGTGGTGGTCTGGAGGTGTTGGGGAGACGACAGAAGGCTGTGAGCTGAACCTACTGAAGAATATGTTCAGCTCCTTTGCCCTCTCCAAGCTGCCTGATGACTGTCTGTCGCTCACCTTACACCCGGTGATCTGCTTCATTCCTGTCCACACATCCCTCACATTGTTCTGCTGGAGTTTGGCCTCCAGCTTCCTCCTGTAGGTGACTTTACAGGCCCTCAGCATATCCCTGAGTCCATGCTGCACTCTCCTCTGTGGGCTGTGGGATTGTATGCATCTTTAGCATTTGCATACAAAAGATCCAGTGTGTTATCGTCTCTGGAGGGGCAGTCAACATACTGATGGAATGTTGGGAGGGTTTTGTCCAGTGTAACGTGATTAAAATCCCTAGTGATGATAATTAAGGCGTTAGGATGCTGCGTCTGTAACTGGGCAGCAGCGGCCACTGCTGCATCAGCTGAAGGAGGAACGTACACACTGATAAAGTTGGCGGACATGAATTCCCAGGGTAAATAATAGGGTTGCATCCCCACAGTCAGCGGTTCAATGTCCAGGGTACAGAGACGTTCCTTCATGTGAACATGTCCGGGATTACACCACCTCTCACTCACATACAGTGCAATCCCTCCTCCTTTCTTCTGTCCGCTGCTTATCACGTCCCTGTCTGCCCGAACAGTGCTGAAGCTGGGAACCGCCACACTGTGGTCCGGGAGGTGTGAGTGAAGCCATGTCTCCGCTCATCCGTCTTCTTTCCTAGAGACCTCACACTCCCCATGACAATCGCTGGTACAGCCGGTCTATGTCTCCTCTTCTTCGCCCTCCGTTTCACTCTGGCTCTGCAGCCCTGGTGTCTCCTCCACAGCTCCTTTGGGACCTCAGGCCTGGCTCCGGGCAGAAGTGCAGGTTCACACAGCACTGCAGGTTTACGCAGCGCAATCAGGGATAGCATAAACATCATAAGTCCCACAAAAGTTTAAAAAAGGAAAGTGTCCATCTTCTCATGGTCTCTGGAGAAGAGTTGCCAAAACTCACAACAAAAATCAGAACAAAAATAGAAAATTCTACGAAAAACTTGGAAATCCACAGGAGCTGCTGCAACAGGCTGCCACCTAGTACGGTGCCATGGCAACCAAAGAAGGTTATACTATTAATATCATACTATTAGGTTATATTTCTTATACTGAAGGTCAGTTTTTAAACTAGTCCAAAGGGTATTTCCATAAAATAAGGTAAAGTGCAATGTTTGTTTTTACATTTATGCAATTATAAACAAATCATTTAAGAAATAAACTTTATTAGATAAATAATGAAATTACAAATATTTTGATATGTACATTTTGAACAATATAAAAAAAGAAAAATCTATGTACAGTATTGCACAGCACTCAAAAATGCAAATGCACATCTCTGGCTGTTAGTTGCATTTCTTCTCCACAACCGAGGACATTTCCCTGCATCTCTGGGATGGAGTTGGACAGTAGGTGCTGTTGGAGGAGCAGCAGGGGCTGAGTGTGGCTGAGGACATCGAAGATGAGGCTGGTGTCCCGTGCTTAGGTTTGCTCCAACTTGTGGCATGCCTGATGTACAGCCAAGCCTTGAATTTGCTCCTAGTAATTACAAGACAATGTATAGTAAAAATGGTTACTGAGGCTCATACCATCTACAGCTGAACAGCTAACAACCATCATCTTAGATACAATGGTAATTGTTTGTGTTTAGAAACCGACTGTTACTACTGATTCTACTTACACATTCAAATGAAATCCTCTGCAATCTCAAATGTTCGACTCAAGCAATGTCATCTGTACGGAGGTCATCGGATGTTTGTCCTACACGACACCCTCTGCCCCGGCATCCCCGGCCTCGGCATCGGCCCTGGCCTTATCCACCTCATCCATGGGTCGGCGCCCTCGTCTACACGTGCTCGTAGGAGCAGCTGCTGGGGTCTACTCTTCATCTGAGCCCAGTGTCTCCGTCTCAAAACTCTAACCATATCAATAAATAAAAATGTCACATATTTTGCAAAGCAACACATGTAGATAAGCTGCTAATTTACTGGCGTGACTTAAGTAATGTGCCAAGCTAAATACTACACTTTCTGAATGTTATTTTTATCACAGAATTAGACTTTATTGCTAAATAAACATGTAATGAATCGAGGAACAAGTTGCTAGGTAAGGTATAACCATGTGACTGTAAGTCACTGTAAACAGTTTTATATGTGTGGAGTGTAGTTCACGTTATTAGCGATTCATGTGCATGTTGTTTACCTGGCCTCTTCAATCGCGTGCAGGTCGTGTGCGTCACGTGCACGCCAGCCTACTTTTGGGGAGGGACTTTGGCGGCAGAGCAGGAGTGCAGCAGAGAGGGAGGGAGAGGGATCTGATAGTTGTACTCGAATGCTTGTTTAATACTAAGTCCTCTCTCTCCTCCATACGGAAGCTGAAAACGGGCATGGATTTGTCTTTTTTTATGCACTGTTGTCTCATGATAGCAACTAATCTTTGTTATATGGAGATACGGAAATAAACTAATTCATTTTCACAGGAAAACAACCTTTGTTATATCAAGATAATGAGATAATAAGTCGTTATCAAGCGATAGTATATTGTCGGAGACCTGCAGTTTCAGTTTTAAAACTGATAAAATGATAGCTGTCTGTGGTTCTATATGGGCTGTGGCAATAATTTTGAAAAAGTAATACATATTGAAAAACATATTGAAAAAAGAGAACTATGAACTTGTTCATTTTTGGAACTGTGAACTTAGTTCAAAATTTTGAATCATGAACTATAAACTGAACCAGTTCATTTTAAAATTTGTGAACTGAACTTTGAACTAGTTCATGTAGAAATTGAACTTTCCCAACACTGTTGTCAGTGGTGTCAGTAGCACTGATGGTAGTAGTGTCAGTAGTACCGATGGCAGTAGTGTCAGTACTCTCAGTAGTGCTGATGGTAGTAGTGTCAGTAGTACTGATAGTAGTAGTGTCAGTAGTACTGATGGTAGTAGTGTCAGTTGTATTGATAGTAGTAGTGTCCTTTGTACTGATGATAGTAGTGTCAGTAGTACTGATGGTAGTAGTGTCAGTATTGTCAGTTGTACCTTTCTGTCTTACTGAAACAGGAAGTAGAAAAACAGATTCAACCTTCGACCGCAGAGAAGAGACTTCGAGCCTGCCATGATGCCACCTTCGACACCGAGACATTGAGCTCCACCCTCCAGAGGCTTGCCACTCTGTCATTGGACCGCAGGTGATGATGTCAACAAAGCTCTAACAGTAACAGAAAACTATTCACTGAATCAGTCTGTTAGTTTCACATGTTTGTTCTGGATTTTGAGTACATGATGAATGTCCAGACGTGCAGGTTAACAGGAATGTTGTCAGTATATGTTGCTTTGTTTCATCTTGTGATTGGATGCTAGTTGTCTGCGTGAGTGTGGATAAAGAGTTGGGGAAGATGGTGGATGGACGGAGTCAGTTCTGAGTGATTTCAGACTTGAATTTTATTCTCAGGAATTTATTAATTATTATTTTCAGTTTCACACAGTTGTGAACCAAAACTACTTGATAATATTTTTAGATGGTTTGGATAGATAAAACAGACTTTTCTTTACAACATTAACAACATGTTAGAAAGTCTTTCTGACATCATAAGGATGCATCAAGATAAAGAGTGATTGGGCCCGTCTCTGGTTCTACCAACCAATTTTTACATTTACAACACATTGATTACAGGATGTAATAATGAACAAGCCTTAAACTTTAAATATGAGTTATTGTTGAGTTGTTGGCATTTGTGGAAAGAATCTATATCAGAGATCTGAACAGATGTCTGATCAGTCAGACCACTAGAGACAGTCTGATCCAGACGTGATCCTGATCACTAGACTGAGCATCCCCCCTATGGGCATATAAACCTTCAGAGATAAAAGTCCACATAAGGTGTTTGTTTGTTTTGTGTTCAAGAGGGGAGACATTTTGGATGTTAAACGATGACCAGAACACCTCAGAAAAACAAGTTCTTAGGTCACTGCCACAGGTGGAACAGGCTACAGGTGACTGGACGCAGATGGAGCTGACAGGCACTGGAAATCTCAGGTCTGCGGTGGGTGGAGCTTCAGACATATCAGCATCCTATTCGGAACTTCTGGCCCGATCCTCCAAGAAGACAAGAGACAACTGCTCCCTCCCCTCCTCTCCTTACCCAGGGGGGAGGAGGAGGCTCCCCTGCTCTCTGCCCTGCTCCCCTCAGCTGAGGGGAAGACATTGGAGGTCCTCCCCCATCCCCACATCTCCTCCGCCTTGTCTGTCTCGGCTCTTGGTTGAAGCAGCTCTGCAGAGAAGCAAAAACATCCAACCCTCTCCACCACGTTCCCCACAGATGAGACCGGAGCAGCAGGAGGAGCAGATGAGGGGCAGCTTGGGGGAGACAGAAGAGAACAGTGAGGGGGAGAAACAGAGTGACGAAGATAAAGTGAGCGCTGTGAAGATTTTTGGGATCCGACAGTCAGACACTGTCATTTTCAGACCACTGACCTCCCCTGGCGTCCATGGGAGGGAGGATGAGGAGGAAGAGAAGAAGCAGGAGGAACAGCAGGAGGAACAGCAGGAGGAGGACTCCAGGTACTGCCTGCTGACTCCCTGCGTCTGTTTCAGGTATGAAAAATTTCATCAGGTGATTTTCCTGTAAATAATTAAAAGAATCTCTTCCTCTGATGAAATGTTGTCAGTTGATCAGCTGTAATATTGGAACTGACTGATGCTCTTTACTCAAACTGACTCTGATGGACTTGTTCTGTGTCAGACTTGAAGTTCTTTAACTCTGAAACAGCAGAAACAATCACCTCCTCATGGTCAGCTGATGTTGGGTCAGGCTGAAACAAACGATTTGCAACCAAACATCTGATCTGAAAGCTGGAGGTTCTTTCAAGGTTCTTTCAAGGTTCCTTCAAGGTTCCTGTGGTGCTTTTTCCATATGAGCAGAGTTTTAATTTCTTTGTCTCGTGTACAAGGATACACACAGTTGTGATAAACATTTTGACTGATGGAGTTTACAGTATTTCAGTGATCGGCAGGGGGCAATAACAAGCCAAGATAACCTGTAGTGAAGAAGAAAACTGCAAACTATCAAACAGTAATAAAGGTGGATCTAAAATTCTTAAAAATCCACTGTTATCCACTCGTATTATTATTATTACATATTATTTCATGATGAAGGAAACACATCAACATGTTTCTTTGACATCAAGGAGATACGGTAGTAAAACTCCACAGGAACCTTTAATAATGATGACAGAAAAATGTTTAATGACTTTTAAAATTACAT
Organism: Acanthopagrus latus; assembly: GCF_904848185.1. Lineage (NCBI taxonomy): Eukaryota > Metazoa > Chordata > Actinopteri > Spariformes > Sparidae > Acanthopagrus > Acanthopagrus latus. The sequence continues at coordinate 749,706 of NC_051056.1, forward strand.
AAAATCCCTCCTTCCTCCTGTCAGGTGTCCCAGCGCTCCTCCATATGAAGCTCAAGTTTTCTCAGCTGGAGACGTTCAAACTGTATCTTCATTCAGCTCTGATGGTCAAAAACACAGCAGTTTGACTAAGCTGTCTCACAGGACTGACATCATGAGATCAGACACCACGAGGACAAATGACCACAGGGCAGAGGGGGGGAGTGAGAAGAGTTTATACAGAGACAAAGTCCCATGGCTGGGTGAAAGTTCCCATCTCTACCCCAGTTTGAGTCTGTTTAGGACAGACAGTCAGGTGAGACAAGTCGTCTCTGAACATTTACGTCTTTGAGTCTCAGATGTTTAAGATTAGACTGTCCCCCATGTGACCTGGACCAGCCTGTAAGCATCCAGTACAGCTCAGAGTTAAGATTATATGTACTGATTCATTAATCAAAACTCTAATAACATTGAATTTAACTCTGTTTATTTCTTTATTATTATTTTCTCTCTAAGTCTTATTTTTACCATGTCACTCATTTTGCCACCGACTTCACACTTCAAACTGCTTTCACTCACTTCATCAGCAACAGTTTGACTCTGCTTCACCTTCCTCAGTATTTTAACAATTTCAAATGTTTTGAGAACATTTTCAGGTGCAGCACAAACTGATTTAATTCTTTCTCAGACTGAACTAAACAGGAAACAGGAAATGAACTGCTTCTACATCATCCAGTCTTGTTTCCATGACAACAACACTGATGTTCACCTGCAGAGGCTCTGTGAGGTGATCTCAGGTATTCCAGCACGCACACAGGAAGCTACCTGTCCTCACCTGTCTCCACCTGTCGGTGACTAATTTGTGGCAGTGCGCCAAAGAAGTAAACCCTGACTGCCACATATTGCGTTTCTTATTTATATTTTTTGACCCTGTTCAAAAACACTGTGTATTCGTTCAGCTGCATTTTCTTTCAATGCTCTCTGTCCGTCTCTCACGCACACACAAAGAAATATTCTATGTTCTGAATACAATGCTGTCAGTGTGTTAATGTTGGAGACCCTACCCCTCAGCAAACAAACGATTGCTAGGCCTTCTTTAGGTAGTCAACTAGTTACCTACCCACCTGGCAAGAACATAACTTAATCTGTTCTGACTCCAGGTTTTCAGGTAAGCTGCAGGTGAGTTGAGTCCAACTGTAACCCGTTATGTCATTTGTGTTTCTGCAGCTCCGGACAACTCCTGTCAAACTCAGAAGCCAAAACACGAAATACCTCTGCAGAAACTGAGAGAGTAGAGTTCAAAGATGAAACTGTTCCAAGGAGAACAGGAACAAATAGGTTGTAATGTCTTCTTAGGGAATTTTCAATAAACGTAGACACTTGCTTTTGTCTGGGGATGTCGTTTCTGACACGCCACTCTTTGTTTTAAACAATCATGTAGATCTCAGTTACGTTGCATCACATCCATTCATTTTGTAATGCAATGTCTTATCAACAGAACTTTCTCTGCACTGAATAACAAAGTGTGGGTGTGTGCGGTCAAAAGACAATACCACTGTTCCCTTCTCACCTTCACTTCCACCTGTCTGCAAACATTCAAACAGAGTGCGACTTGTGAATGAATTGCTCAAAACTTGAGATTCGTTTTACTGACTCGGGAGTTACTAGTCATTTTCTCCATTAACTTGTTCACTGACTCACGACTGCTACCACCAGCTAACTGCAAAGAGGAGACATGCCACACGACTGTTATTCTAATTGCAATTGGGTAAATGTATCAAGCTAATTGCTGTATTAGCTCCGTGGCTGAAGCAATGGCTCTGGTCATTACTGCAACTCAGCTCCCCTGTCTCCTCTCCTTTCTGCCCCGAGATGAGCTGTATACAGAACAAGAACAACTGACTGACACAGTAGCTCCAGCTGACAGCTCACTCGCTCTCCCTCCCAGCTCGTAGAGCCCCTCCCTTACCTGAGAAACTTGCTGCAGGACTCAGCATCTCAGACTTGTAGTTCACAGGCAGTTCACAGCTCACTTGCTCTCTCTCTCTCCCTGCTCCCCGGCTCTCAGAGAGCCGCTCCCTCACCTGAGCAGTGTGCTGCTCCACTCCATTCAAGTCTCTGAATGACGGCGCAGAAATTATTCTCAATACAAAATCACGTTTGTTTTTCAAATGTTTGTATTTAACTAAAGCACACTCTTGGTGACTGACTCAAGTGACTCCAAAACCTGATTCTCTTTAGTGAGAGACTCATACAAACTCGAGTCAGTAAAAGGAATCTGATCAGTATCCCATCACTAATTCAGAGGATTAGGTCACTTGTCTCTGGCTACCATGGATGCAATACATAAGGACAGCAGGGGGAAATAGTTCGCCCCACACATCCAAAATACTTAGAGCAACGCTGCTACAAAAAAATCTAGGGGAAACACTGTGTTCTGAGTTGGTAACCTAGCAACACCAGGGGGGTCCGGGGGGCAGAACATTCTGAAAAATAACCCTTTAAGTGATGTCTTCTGGTGAGATTTTTGAAAAAAAAATAAATAATTTTCAGAATTTCAAAATCAGAATCTAAGCCATGCGACAAAATAATGCAGAAGTTGACATTGCTGATTGAAAATATGTTAACCTCTTGAGCATTACCATTATTTTCTTTATTATTATTTATTTTTTATGGAAACAGAATCTGTTTAAGAAGTCAGTGGGCCACATGACATGGAAGCTATTGAGAAAAAAATCATGATTTCTGCATATTCATAGCATACAAATTAGAGGAGGGGCGGCTGTAGCTCAGCGGGTAGAGCAGGTCGACTAGTGATCAAGAGGTCACTAGTTCAAATCCCAGCTCCGGGAAGGCTGAGCTGCATGTCGAAGTGTCTTTGAGCAAGATACTGAACCCCACATTGCTCATCAGTGAGGGCCCTGCGATGAGCTGGCGACTTGTCCAGGGAGCACCCTGCCCTCGCCCTGAGACAAGGCTGGGATTGGCTCCAGCAGCAACATGGAAAGGGATAAGCGGCTACGGACAATGACATTAGAGGAAGCACTAAAGTAATAAAAAGAGCTGTGTCTGCTGGATTGGAGCCAGTGGGCCACATGACAAGGAAGATATTGAAAAAACTGCAATTGTTTTGTAATATATTTATGCTAAGTAGATGATACTTAAATCAGTCTCCAGTTATTCAGCGTGAGGCTCTGGGAGGTGAGCTAACCGTCCTCCTGCTGCTAAAGGCCCCCACACACCACCCAGACGTCCAACTGCCTTATCCGACCACTCTCCGACTCGTTCTGCAGAAAAGTTGCATTGAATACACCGCTTCGACGTAGCGCTAACTCCACAGTAGCATGTACATTCTGCACTTGCGCGAGTTGCAATAAGTGGATGGTGCTAGTGTTTTGTATAAAAAAGACACTGGACGAGAGGCTTATGCATGGAACTCTCTTTGCTTTCGATCAAAACAACACTTAAATATTTCAGACAAAAACAGCTGCATACTAAAAATGTAGCGAGGCATTACCAAATGAACACAGATTAATTTGTCCTGAACGGACATAATAACAGCTAGTCTCGTGCCAGTACTACAAAAAATGAAAACAAGAAATGACCAAATGGAGTGCATAGAAAAGCAAAACACACACAGTATTCCGCCCCTCCAACACACAACGCTGATTCGCTAGCACACCGTCAATCAGAGAATCCAATGGCTCAGATGTCCGACAGCCCACCTCCCCAGACTTCGCTTCTTGAATCAGAGCAGACAACGTCCACGCAGCTCCTAAAACGTCCAATGCAGCTAAACACACCAAACTTATTTGTTCCCGACCTTGTTCAAGTCTCACCAAACACTTCAGACGTCCAACAGTTGGGCCGGTGTGTTACTGCCTTAAAATCTGAATCATAACTAAATCTCTGCCGTTTGTAACCATGTGAAAATCTGGTAAAAATTCGGGAGGTTATGATTATTAGTTGTTATAGTTGGAGATACACCTTCCTCAGTAGAAATAAATGTGGGAGGGGGGGCATTGGACACCCATCCAAACGGCCGCGCTGATACGTCAGCTCCAATTGGCAGCGTCAGTCTATGAGGCGTCTACGTATATTATGTCTATGGAGAGAGACAGAGCTTCTTGCTATGGAAGCAAATCTGTTCCATAATTCAAATTAAAATGGATTAACAGAAATGCTTTTTCATTTTCAGAATATAGCTGCATTTTTTGACTCATAAATAAAATGAGTAATAAATCATCCAAATTGCATTTTCATTTTCTTCTTCAAGACTGCTCATTTTGTAACTTAATTAAAATGATAGAGGACAGCACAGGGGGAGGGTTGGTGTTTTCACTGCTAGCTGGTTAGTATGTTAGTGACATAACGTCACAAGTATAATTTCTCATCTTGTTGGTCATCTTTTCTATTTTTTTAATATTTACAACTTAAATTTTTCAGAACGATTTTGGTATGAAAACATTTACTGGATCTGCCTGAGAGCTGCTCATGTTTTTATTCAATGAAACCCAAATGAAACCTATAAAAACACAAAAGCTCATGAAGACATGATCAAGTCAAAATGTTTTTGATGCTCTTTAATGTACTGTACGGTATAGTCTTGAGGAAATGTGTTTGTCACCTTTATAAATTTAAGGTAATTTCTATTTAAATTGTGTACATTTTAGTTATTTACATTAAAAACAGTGATAGTATAATAAAAGGTAAATAAAAAAAAAATGGGATTCCCGTAATTTAGTGAAAACTGATTTTTTAGGGCCATATATATATCATGTGTATATATGTATGTGTATAAATATCATGTGTATGTATATACTTTTCTTCCAAATGCACCCTTCTATAATGGAGGAAGGTGACAGGGTGAAGTACACGACCGTGTCACCATCTGTGTTTGCTTGTCATGTCTGCCCCAAATTCACAACTAAAAGTTAAAGTCTGTGTAAAGCCAATTCAGCCATTTTCTTCTAAACACATTAAAAAGGTCATAAATGTATTTCTTTAAAACATGTAAAAAAAAAAAGCATTCAGCCATTTAGAATTTAGAATTTAATTCAAACTGTGTTTCAGGATTTCTGTGTTCAGGATTTAATGCGGGGGTCAGAAATCATGGCCGTGTTACATAACGCGGCCATGATTTGCATAAACCCGATCCTGCTGAGGAAACTGTATAAATACACTCAGGGCATTAACTTCAGTGTTTTTTCTGCTGGCTCTCGAGACTTGGATAGCAACTCTTAGAATAGTTTGCAGCTAGCTAACCAGTCAACCAGTCAGCTAAACAGTCATGTCTCCTCCACATCGCTCCTGCATCTTTCCTGGATGCCACAGTGTGCAGAGTAATAACACTGTTAGCTTATTTAAGTTTCCTAAGGATGACAACGTAAGGAAACAGTGGATTGATTTTCAAAAGGAGCTACAGCAACTATCACCAGGTAAAGTCTGGATATCTGAAGAGTCCTGTCTTTGTCCTGTCTGCCCCAAATGCACAACTAAAAGTTAAAGTGTCTTCCACTTCCACTTGCTGAATCATGCAGCAAATGCAGTGCAGTTCAAGGGTATGTTCATCATTCTTTTTGAGATCATATGCCTTTACATGTGATTTTGAATGATACTTGTGTTTTTGCATGTCTAAGGGCATATTGTAACCAGTGTTACTCTGGGTTGCACTCCTTCAAGGTCTGTGGATAAATTGTAGCACAGAAAACAAGTTACTTTCAAGAGATCCCTACTTGTAGCAGTCAGTGGAGTTGTTTCACTTTCTGAAGTATACATAACTGTTTAAAGTAAGGAAAAAATACATTTGTATGTACAGTATAGGATGTTAAGTAAATATTTGTCTCTAAGGTACTGTATGATTTTTAAGACAAATTACTCTCCTTTCATAGAAAAGATCATCTGCAGATGCAATCTGCCCTGCAGAGATGGAGGCCATTTTCACTGTCCATTTTGTGGAACTACAATAATCTGGAAAGATACCATTATGCCCTATCTTATACAGTGCAAAAAAAAATGTGATATGGCCCAGCTGACCTCGGCTCCACCTTCTCAGCCGCCCTCACCAGAGACCCACCCTATTGTTTCATCATCAATGAGTGTTTCATACACATTCCCACCTTCTGTGTCAGTCGTCAAAACTGACCATTCCTACACACAAACAGCATCCCCGAAGACCCCAGATCTATCTCAGTCAACCCCAGCTCCAACCTCAGAGGATTCCATTGCTCCAAAGGAAGAAGTAACAGGGGATGTGCCACCAGCCCATGTGAGGTGCCCACACTGCCCGCCAGTTGATCTGCACATTCCTTCGTGTCCAGCTTTCCTCGGGTTGATGGCCTTCAGCGTGCACCTCACCCCCCCCCTGTGAGGATGGGGCTGTTTTGTGCGGTTAGGTATGACATGGCTGCCTCTGTTGACACCTCCTCAAAGCGGGCAAAGTAGATGTTCAGCGCGTCTGCCAGCAGGGCAGCACATCAACGGCTGCACTATTAATCCTGGAATTGGTGATGTGCTGGAGTCCGTGCCACACCTGCCTGCTGTTGTTGCTGTCCAGGTGTTCCTCTATCCTCCTTGTGTAGTCCGACTTGGCCGTCCGGATGCCTCTCTTCAGGCTTCCTCAGTGCACTGATTAACAGCCTCTTGCCTTCTAAATTCAACTAACCATGGAGTTGCATTTTCATTGGTGTACAGGTCACGGCATAGTTTATCCCTTAGACTAGCACTGCGTTTGACCATTGTGTTATGTTGTAATTGCAGTGCCAGCATTACCTGCAGATTTCGTGTTCCCCACATGTAGCAGGTATCAACTGCAAAATCTGCGGTTCATGGATTTCGTCTCTCTGAGAACTTAACCAGTCAAATTTGCGCAGTCTTTCTTCATGAAAACATTATTTTCTGCCCTTTTTCGCCACACTCCTGTCTTCAGACTTGGACTCATCCTCCGAGTTAGGACTCTGGCACATTTCTAGGCTTATCGGGGAGAAAATAACCCAGAGATTCCACCAGATACATGTCTGGTGCGTTACTGTTCCAATCTGGTTTTGCAGTGCCGCAGTATGTGTTGTAAAAACACAAGTGTTCCTGACTGAAGAATTACTAGAAGAGCTTGTTGTTTGTCTGTTTGTTGAGATTTGTTTGCTGGTGTCAACATGAAGTGTTTTATTTTCAAAAGTAACCATATGTTATCTTGTTGTTTCAGTGAATGACTTCCTGTCTGCTCGTTGCTAAATTCAGCTGAATTGCTGAGTCCTGCTCCGGCATCCACTGAAATAGAAGTCTTGCATGTCTGCTCCGGACTGCCGGAGCCCTCCAGAGCAGATATGCAGCGCAGCAGACCTGGTGGAAGTTAACCCGCAATTTCCACAGGATAGGATACGTGTCTGCTACGTTGCATCTCCGCCCCGCCGGCGGAGCTGATATGTTTCACTTTAGTCTATGTGTTAATCCCCACCAGGTCTGCTGCGCTACCTATCAGCTCCGTCCCAGCTCCGGCAGTCCAGAGCCCTCCAGAGCAGATAAGCAGGTCTTCTGTTTCTGGCAGATGCTGGAGCACGACACAGCAATTCAGCTGAATTTAGCACGGAGCAGACAGGAAGTCAAGCGCAGAAATAACAAATAACATCCGGTTACTTTTTAAAGTAAAACACTCCGTGTTGACACCAGCACACAAATCTCAAAAAAGAGACAAACACAAGCTCTTCTACTGATCCTTTGGTCGGGAACACTTTGTGTTGTTGTTTTTAATAACACAGACCTATAACAGCAGTCGTGAGTGATTATGTGACTATCGCTGGCACTCCTCGGCCTCGTGACGCAGGTCCTACTCGCACATATAATTTATATGAATAAATTCACCCCATTTTTAGGAGACAGGCCTGCACTTACCACAAATGGAAAAAAATTAATAATTGGATAGTGGTTCGAAAATGTAATATCTTGTCAGATGATGTTAATTACTTTTTAATGGCCTTAATTTTTTGCTAATTTCATTTACTACCTTTTAATACCTTTTACAACCCCGCGGACACCCTGAATAAAAGTCTCCCGATATTTTGATGAGTTTCATTTATTATTTCAGACATTTTAGACTCAACAAATTTGACATTCTTTAAAAATAACAGATTTAATTAATTAATTCTGTTTCCTGTTGGGCACTTCCTGTCCAGATGGGGGCTAATTAACATGAGGCTAACAGTTGTACCGTAGTTTTATTATGAACATCAGACTAAATAAATAAAATGAACCTGAACCAACAAAAACCAGTAGATTCCAGTAGTCAGCCTGGAGTCCAGCTGACTGGTGCATTATGGGTATTGTAGTGCTGAGCTGTGACCCGACACAGAAGGAGCGCTCCTTTCGTGGCGAGGGACGTCCGGCCGGGTCTCGCAGAGTCTGCTTTAAGACCAAACCTTCATTAACGCCAGCGGCTGAACGTCCCGCTGAGCCAGGACACCTGAATACAGCACGGCTGAGGAGAGAGAGAGAGAGAGAGAGGGACAGGTGAGGCCCCTGTCACAATGGCTGTCAATCCATCATTCATAGAGCACCTGTGTCACTGCCGCTAATTGGTCCTTGTTTGTCGTTTTATGGCCAATTGAGCGTATTGAATTGGCTCAACTGTGAGAGAAAGCACTCTGACTGGTTGTTCAACTCAGCGAATCAGAGGGAGAGAACAGACAGAGAGTTGAAAACAGCTGCCTCATCTTAACGTCAGTTAGTTAATCTTCTTAACTGACCAGTGGTTCTAATTGACAAGTGGGTCTAACTGAAGGGTGAGTCTAACTGACAAATGAGTCTAACTAACGGGTGAGACTGTGAAGGATGAATCTAACTAACACGTGAGTCTAACTGACAGGTGAGACTACCTTACGGGCGAGTCTAAATTGATGGGTGAGTGTACCTGACGGGTGATTCACTGTTGAATATGAAGACTAATACAGTTAACCCAGCTGCTATGTTTACCTGTGTGTGTGTGTGTGTGTGTGTGTGTGTGTGTGTGTGCACTTGTATCTGTGTGCATGCACCTATGTGTATGCTTGCATGATTGTGTCTACCTGTGTGTCTCTATGACGAGGTGTGGCTTGGAACCACCTGGTTCATCTTTAGGTGGTTGTCAAGGATCTGAAATATCTCCTGGATATTCGGGACGTAGCCCGACTGAAGCTTTGACCACAGAGGGACATCTGAGAGACAAGGGGACAAAATACACTGTTACTCCAGGAAGTGCCACCTCCGCCTCCTTCTGTCCTCCACTTTGTCCAGTCCTCATCCAATCAGAGCTCAAAGTGATGTCATGTTTTGGACCAATGAGAACTCACCATTCAGAGTAACCTCGAAGGCTCCTGTAGACAGGAAGTGAGTCTCCATCATGTTACAGAGGAAGAAGGCCATCAGACAGGAGAAGATCTGACAACAAAGACGAACAATCCATCCATCCATCCATCAATTAACACAGTGGTGTCAAACTGATCCAGTAAAGGGCCACGTGGCTGCAGGTTTTCATTCCAACCAAGTAAGAACACAACTGATATGGATCAGCCAACCAATCAGCCAATCAAGCAAGAACAGACCTGATTTGGATCAGGTCTGTTCTTGCTTGGTTGGAATGAAAACCTGCAGCCACATGGCCCTTTACTGGATCAGTTTGACACCACTGAATTAACACTTGAAGACAGAGAGCACTCTGTGATATCACAAGAAGCACTCTGTGACATCACAAGAAGCACTCTATGACATCACAAGAAGCACTCTATGACATCACAAGAAGCACTCCGTGACATCACAAGAACAGTGTTGGGCACATTATTTAAAAAAAATAATTAGTTACAGTTACTAGTTACTTCTTCCAAAAAGTAGCTGAGTTAGTAACGGAATTACTCCACAATAACAGTAACTAGTTACCAGGGAAAGTAACTATTGCGTTACTTTTAATTATTCCCCCTTTTGAGCTCCCCATTCATTTTAGCGTACTCGGCATCTATGTAAAATGTCTTTCTTGCATGGCGGACCGGCACCTGCTCTCCTCTGTATTTTACCAATGAGGGCTCTGAAGGAGTCTGAGTCAGCTGTTGATAACAGCAGCATGTTCTCAACAACATACCTGCCTAACACTGCTTTCAGTTCAGTCTGTGTCACAACTTTTTGCGAAGCTGGAACAGAAAAATCCAGCTGTAGCTACTCGGACAGCTCGGTGTCCTTCTTTGTTAGCAGAGCTCACGATAGCCACACCTGGGCTGCTGTCATCACCAACAGTGTCAACAAAGCTGTTTTTAGCCACTAGTTTTGTAGGAGTGTGTGCAGTTCAGAGATGCTTCATTAGATAAGAGTTGCTTACAATGGACATAGACAAAAGAGATTAAAGACGTGTCTGTACTTCCACTTTGAAAACATCAACTTTCCCTTCGGACTCGCCATTGCTGCAGCTTACCTCTGCTAGTGTGTGTGCGTGTGATTTGTCTGTAAACTGAACACTGCCTCTGATTGGCTTACAAACTCTCACTCTACCTTAGAGAACCAATCACTTATGCGGTTGTCCCGCCCCTCACTCCTCCCTTTGCAGCTCGGGTGGCTGAGAGCCAAGTCGGATGGATGAGAGCCGAGTCGGATGGACAACAGCTTCAATGAGCAGCTTCAGTTTCTAACGTGCCACATTTAATAGTTGGTCACGGTAATGGCGTTGTAACGATGGAAATAGTAATTACCTGACAGAAAGTAACGCCGTTAGTAACACTGTTTATTTTAACGCCGTTATTCCCAACACTGCACAAGAAGCACCCTGTAAGATGACAAGCAGCTTTGTGGACACTGTCAGGTCATGCTGGATAACAAAAGTTAGCAGGTTTTTACAGTCACTTGTGGAGTGCATGAAGGGAGACTTTCAGGGACATTTTTCAGAAGAGAATTAGACTGAAAACAAAGAACAACTGTCCTGTTACTGTATTGTTACTGTACATGTCAGTAATCAATTTAAAAAATAGACTTTTATTTTGTTCAGTTAATCTATTGTTCTCCTCATACAGACACCTCCTCACTGAGCATTGAAACACACAGAAACCTCTCAGTGGGTGGAGCTGCTTCAGCTGCCTCCTCCTCAGGTAAACATGTTACCTTGTTGTCCTGACTCCAGGTCCAGGCTCGGGGAGTGTCCAGGCCGAGGAGGATGAAGGGATTCTGACCACTGACAATGAGGAGGATGGAGAGGAGCTTCAGGTAGGAGACCAGGTTACCAACACACCTGTAGAGAGACAGCAAGCTGTTACGATATTTGTGATTTCTGACATATGTCTTTCATGTTTTATGGTTATATTCATGGCTATGTTGAAATTTAAAGAAATATAAACAAACAATACCAAGGTGTCGACCAGAACCTCAGGAGCAGTTTGGGGTTCAGTATCTTGCCCAAGAACACTTTGACATGCAGACCAGGGGAATCGAACCAGTGATTTTGCGATAACAAGAGGCTGGCTTTACCTCTGAGCCACAGTCACTCAGAGGAAGGCACTCCGTGTCCGCTGGGATTTCTGAACTATGAGTGGGATTTAACTTCTACTGAATGTGTGGAAATCTGAAGCTGCAGGTAAAACACACTGATCGAGGCTGATAAGTGTGGTGCTGAACTGAAAACAAAAAGACAAATAGTTTTTTTGGGAAAAAAACAACAACTTTTTTTGAAAAGCTAAATCTGATTGATAAAATTCTAAATGAGGTCGGCCTTCAGACCCGTCACATCCTCCTGATCTACAAAATTCAAGTTAACACTATTTTTCTCTCTTTTCTCTGGTTTTGACACATCGAGTCACCTGATCAGTAAATCATCTGTTACCAGAGGACACAGAATGAATCACAGCTCATCGTTCTTGACAGTGACTCAGTTATTTTATCCATCAATACCAAGTCTGTATCCTTGATTGTTGAAATGTGATTGGTCTTGTTGCATCAGCAGGTATCATGCATGACTCAGATACACACCGTGTAGAGATGGTCTCAAATGGTGACAAGCGGATTAATTCTGTCTTGACGCAGAGTTTCCTTTGGATTTCCTATGGATTTGTTGCTCACCATTGCATTATCAGGGATAAAATATGGTGTGACCACTGGACATACAGATGGTGAGGTCACTGCCTCCTTCTGGAATTTAAAAGGTTACAAAATGATGGCAGAGGATATCTTGACAGTGCGCTTTACAGATGAGCTCACCTGTGTAAGGGGGGCGTGATGTCAGAGCTCACCTGTGTAAGGGGGGCATGATGTCAGAGCTCACCTGTGTAAGGGGGGCATGATGTCAGAGCTCACCTGTGTAAGGGGAGCGTGATGTCAGAGCTCACCTGTGTAAGGGGGGCGTGATGTCAGAGCTCACCTGTGTAAGGGGAGCATGATGTCAGAGCTCACCTGTGTAAGGGGGGCGTGATGTCAGAGCTCACCTGTGTAAGAGGAGCGTGATGTCAGAGCTCACCTGTTGAAGGGGGTCGGGGGGTAGTTTTCCCCCTCAATGCGGATGTCCGGGTACAGCTGGCTGATGGCTCGAGAGTACTCCTGGAACACTTTACTGTAACCTCAGGAGATGCTGGAACATAAAGAGAGGACGCACCTGTCAGGTATGGCCAACAGGTCAGGTGATATCCAACATCTAGAGCAGTGGTGTCAAACTGATCCAGTAAAGGGCCATGTGGCTGCAGGTTTTCATTCCAACCAAGCAAGAACACACCTGATTTGGATCAGCCAACCAATCAGCCAACCAAGCAAGAACACACCTGATTTGGATCAGGTGTGTTCTTGCTTGGTTGGAATGAAAACCTGCAGCCACATGGCCCTTTACTGGATCAGTTTGACACCCCTGATCTAGAGAAATAGTTGAGGGTGATGTCACTGACTATGGTGCTGAGGTGCATCAGAGGCAACAGGCAGTTATTAAATATCCCGGATGTTAATTGATGTGTCTGCTGCACTGATAACAGTTCGATACTTCCGATCAGTCCTTGCTCGAGGATTCTGTCTCTACATTATAAAGGTGTTCTGATGTAAAACGGGATTTGCGACAGACACCTGCTTCTGAAATTAACAATAAACACACAGGCGTTGTTTGTCTCTGCTAAGTATTAGCCTGTTAGCACGGATAGCAGTTCACCGTCGTGCTCACCAGTACTGGAACTTTAGCACAGGCCCGGTGTACAGGGAGGACTTGGCTGGTTTTCCGGGGTCTGTGTACGACAGAGTGTCCGAAGAGAGGCCGGGGCTGTCGGCCGGCTGGTGACCGCGTTGCGGGCTCAATCTGCCTAGATAAATGTCCCGGACCGTCAGAGCCGTGAAGAAGAGCAGAGCTGCCAGGAGGCCCGCCTGGCTGTACTCCGCCATGTCTACTGTCTGACAAATAGGACGGGAACGGATCTGCCCGCAAACAGGATTTTCCACCT